>NW_015150974.1:323522-329726 GCF_000732505.1 Cyprinodon variegatus | reverse complement strand
TATATATAAAGATTTACTCCTTTCTGACACACATATAAATATATATATATATATAAAAAACTCGCGGACGGTCTTCCCCCCTATTTTTCCTCCAAACTCGGATCCTCTACCAGAGGCCTTGGAGCTTGAGAGTTCTGCACAGTATCTCTGCTGTTCCTAGAACTGGACTCTTCTGGACCGAGATGTCTGATGTATTTCCAGGGATCTGCTGTAACCACTCCTTCAGTTTGGGGGTCACTGCCCCGAGGGCCCCAATGACCACGGGTACCACTGCTGCCTTGACCTTCCAGGTTTTCTCTGAGCTCTTTGTGTTTTTCTAGTTTCTCATGTTTTTTTTTCCCTGATGTTGCAGTCACTTAGTATTGCTATGTCAACCACAACGTTTTTCCTCTGCTTTTTGTTCACCACCACAATGTCCGGTTGGTTTACCATTACCATTCAGTTCCTCTGTATCTGGAAGTCCCACAGGATCTTGCCTCGGTCATTCTCTACCATATTCGTAGGTGTTTCCCTCTTTGACCTTGGGGATTCCAGCCCATACTCTGCACAGATTTTCCTGTATACTATTCCAGCCACTTAGTTATGGCGCTCCATGTAAGCTTTCCCTGCCAGCATCTTACACCCTGCAGTTATGTGCTGGATTGTCTATGTGCTGTGGTGCAGGTAGATTGATTAAAACAAAAATATCTTCCAGACAATAACAGCAATTTATTTAGTGAGCAAATATCATGAGGGAAATATGTATACAAAGAAAAGCGAAAACATGTCAAAAAGGAGTAAATGTTTATTAACTGAACATAATTGATGTGGAATATATTAATAAAGCCGGAGGTAGAAAAACCCTAAAGAGCAGGAAACAGTCTCTAAACACAAAAAATAATAGCAAACCTCAAATATGGCAGAGCTAATAAATTGTAGTACAGGGAAAGCTGTTTTCAGAGTAACAAAGCATAATCAGAATTTAAATGTAAGTTACTTTAGCTTTACTAAGTACACAGTCTGTATACGCTGATGGTCCACCTCCCAGAACACTGATTTCATGTGGTGCTAGAGAATGGGTAGAAACATCTACGCAGCCAAATGAAATCAGCTTCTGAGTGCAGATTGTTGGAAAACAAGCTTTCACTCTGACACAAACTCATGTAAAAAGAAACACAATCCACACAGTGATGCTGTTGATCCAGATGTGCAGTAAACCTGCAAGGCTTTTTATTTCGAGTGTTGCTCAATTCTGCCGATGGACACCAGGGGGAGCTATTTGAACCATAGCTGACTGGAGGAGAAAGAACATGGGCCACCTCAGCAGGGCTTCACTTGCCTGGACCAACATGCCTCTGCAATAAAAAAATACATTTCAACCAGAATCATGTTTGCAATCATGCCTAAAAGCATTCATTTGTTTTCACTTTAAATCAAGAAGGTAAGAAATGATTAATGAGGGAATTTACATGGTTTACACATACGAAGAATAACAGTCATTTTAATCCTCTGAGTGGAGGTGGATCTTGCAGCCTGGATTTGATTTAGATCTCTTTTTTTCTTGCCAAGGCGACCATTTTTATTGCTTATGGTAAAGATAGCCATCAGTGGGTTTATAGGTGCTTCTCTAAATTTTCACAAGCAGGAAATGTATAAGGTGGGAAGGTGATAGAAGCAAAAATTAACTGAGCTATAACCAGAGGCGTAACCAGAACATTTTTATAAGGGTAGCCAGGCAATAATCAATGTACACTGTGGGGTGGCCGAAAGTGGATAAAGGCAAGAACCTCAGGGTCAATGTATCTCTTAAGGCTGATTTATACTTCGAAACTCGTCTGCGTAGGTGTCGCAGTGAACAAAAAGACGTCCCCGCCCCCTCCACAGACGCTTTGCTGCACCTCTACCAAATTGTGACTGACTGTAGACAGTGTCGCAGACAGGAGGCCCGTTTTTTTTTTGTTTTTATGACCGAAATTGCAGAAAACAACTCGTGAAGTTTGACCAGCTAGAAGATCGAGGTGCACAAGAACGCTGGGACCCTTTTTCCACCTGGATCCCCGCTCTTTTTCGCTGTCATGTCCCTCTGTTGTCGGACTAAACTCGCCCCCACTTCCTCATCGCCTCGGCCGTATCTAGACCCACAGCTTATAGCGTGGACCACGCTTCAATACTGGGCATAAATAAAAAATGTCTGTGTCAAGCTTACTCCGACACACTGGTGCAGGAGTATAACCAGCCATCTATACTATATCCGTTGCTATATCCTTTGCAGGTGATGAAGCAGACTGGAGACATTTTATCATTGTCTCCCTTTTATCTCCTCTTTCTTTTGTCTTTTCTCCCTTTTCCTGTTTTTCCTTTCCTGTTCTACTTACATTGCGGTGCCCATATAATCTGCAATATTCACTGCATGATTATAATAAAGCTATTTATATGCATAAATCAATCAGAACACTATGGCGATAGCCATGCTGCTCCAATTGTGAAAGCAAAATCTGATGGGCTCTTTTTTGGCATCAAGACAATTATTCTTATTGCCACATTGCCAAACAGGATACTCTAAAAAAAAAAAAAAAAAACTTGTTCCAATAGTAAAATTAATGAGCAAAACATCCACATTTTCAAAATAAAGACAAACTATACTTTCCTACAGCCTTTGCTAAAAAATAGACGCACATATTTAAACATCCGTGCTTTCTGGATAAAAGGTATAGTGGATAAAATTCTTTCAGGTTAGATTTCTGGGGCAACATCTTTTCCATTGTCATTACTTTCCTACTTTTATCAATAATCATTCTGCATAAAATTGATATTTATAAGTACTTATACCTACAGACAATGATTATTTAATAAGTTTTTATTAAAATAGTTATTTATGTATGACTTCACTGAAGACTCCTAGATGTCTTGCAGAAAAATAATTTTATTTTTTATCATTTTACCCCATAATTAACACAAAATGTAGTTCTGAAAAGAGCATGAATTCTGTACTTATCTTTAATGTTATTATACGGATGTGCACCAATTAACCACCAAAATGGTAGGGGTGGCCACAGGGATGGCCAATGATTGGCTAAGGGTGGCCATGGCCACCCCTGGCCCGCCATCTAGCTCCGCCCCTGGCTATAACTGAAAATGCAGAATAAGCTTTTAAAAACACTTGTATTTGTGGCTGGCTGTGTTTGAGACACATCCTGTACTTGGTTTATGTTAGTGAGATTTCAAAAGAAGATACTGAGACTCTGCGACAACACATAATGAATATTCAAAAGTAATAATATGCTTGATTTCATCATGAAATACTGATATCTCACTACAGCCTCTACGTGAGATAAATGTGGTTCCTCATCCTGTCCTGTTCATTTTAACTCCTGTAAATGTTCCAATATTTGCTCTGACTGTGGGTTCAGCCATATTTAGGTTTGTAGTAACATTGAAGTCCAATACAATTCATATTGTTTGGAAATTAAAAATAATAAAATAGTAATGCAATGTTTAAGTAATATCAGTTTTCAAATAATAAAAAAGACCCATAAATGTTTTAATGTTGTGGTTTCCTGTTTGATTTAGATCAGCACAAATCCTTAAACATTAGACAAACAGAAAGTTGCAAATTACTGCTTAGATGCTACTGAACACACTGAAATTATATATAAAAAAACAAATTTTATAGCAATTAATGGATGTGCCTGTTTAGAAAAGAAGCACCACTGATTGTTATTTATTGAAATAGTTTTTTGGAACAAAAAGAACTCAAATCTGAGAATTTGTCTTTCTCAGAATGTTTTTGTTTTTTTCAGTGAGGCGATAAAACTAATTTATAAGGTGCATTCATACCAACGGTTTTATTTTTATTCATGGAATGTTACAAGGAACCAAATAAAATAAGTAAAAATAGTACAGCAGACAGGGTCATGTTTTTCTACATTAAACTAATTTCTAAGTTGTTGGAAATTTGTATTATATTATATTTTATTATTGAAAATAAATTAAAACCTACATTACTTCTGTTAATGAATCTACTGTCTAGTTTAACAGGTATGAATTCTGAATCATTATCCAGCGTAGCATTTGTCTGTTTTTTTATTTTATTTTCTTGCCTTTGAGTATGTTTTTCCCAGATGTTCAGTGGTACTGTTATCCTGGGAATGACTGTAATTTGAAAATTATTTAGCAGGTTTACGTTTGCTATTAATGATATATTTATCAGTTTCTGTTCTATAGATTTCCATTTGGCAGCTTTGCCTTTTTTCTGTCCAATATCTTTTCTCTTGTGTCATCAGCTGGTTGACACAGGTAGTGGTGAGTCAGCTGGTCGTCATCCTGACAGGAACAGCAGAGGTCACTAAAGCTTCATGCAGAGTGAGATCAGCGTGGAGTTATTCCTGGAAGGGGGGGGGACTGAGAAATTATTATCTGATAAGTTATTTCTTTTTGTTAGGATGGTTTTGTGTGCATCAGCTGACTCATGGTGACACGTGGGCAGCAACGCACCTACACACACTGACATATGGTCACTCTGAAGAGGAAACAAGTTCCTGTGGTAGACATGCTATTCTCTGGAAGACACAGGGTCCTCAGAAGTGTGTGCAACGAGTATGGTCTATATTTAAGACCCTTCACTGCCAGATGCTATGTATAGCTGAAGTGCCAGTAGGACCCCATCAGTTTAGAGATCCTTCAAGTGTAATGTTTAGAAATAATTTCAGATTCTGAAAGACAGAAGATATTCTGGCTCCAGCTTGAAGTGCCTATTTATTCTAACTAGTCTATGATCATCTCAGGACTCTGGTTAGAAGAAAGATGCCTTGTCCTTTAAAGATACTTTTATTTCCTCCGCCAAGAAGCTTATGTTTTCTTTCTTTCTTTCTTTCTTTCTTTCTTTCTTTCTTTCTTTCTTTCTTTCTTTCTTTCTTTCTTTCTTTCTTTCTGTCTACAACATAACTTGAAACGTTGTGGACAGATTTTTAGGGAACAGGGTCTAGATTATAATCTGGATACAGGATAAAAAAAAAGATTCTCTAACATTGTAAAATAGGGATATTTGGCAGAAGAAGCAGTTCCCCACTAAACCAGAGGGTGGCAGCAGAGATTATCAACAGCCTCAGCATCAGACTCAAAAAGTCAGAAGGTAATTTACTGAAGACAAAAACACTAGGAAAGAGATCGTTGTTGGTTTGTTAGCTGGATCAATTGAAAACGTGTGAACACATTTTATGGAGGAGCTGAATGGTGGAGCAGCTTGTAGCACTGTTTTCTTGAAGCTAGGAGGTTCTTGGTTTGATTCCCAGGGTCTTTCTGCATGGAGTTTGCATGGTCTCCCGTGATTGCATGGGTTTTTTCGGGGTACTCTGGCTTTATCCCACAGTCCAAGAACATGACTGTTATGTTAATTGGCAGCTCTAAATTGTCCTTAGGTGTGAGTTTGCATGGTCTATGTCTGTGTATTTTTCCTTTTCTTTCCTTTTTTTTCCTTTCTTTTTTAATTTATGTATTTTTTTTTATTTATTTATTTTTTTTTTACCAGAGGTGCACCTCGTGTCAAAGAACAATTCATTAAAATTTGGTAATGATCCAGATACTTTGGGAGTCTGAGCAATTAGTTTGAGTCACACTTTGGGGTAAAATTTGCTGCTTAGCAGAGGTCTGCGCTCTCTGGGTGCTTGTCTTGTAAAGAATCATTTAAAAGAGTTTTCTGCATCTTTTGCTCTTACAACATAATTTTGTGTTTATAAAAAATTCACAATATTATGTGATGTCAAACTTCTGGACAGTTCAATATGAGACTGGTAGTTAATTGCACAGAAACCAGTTCATTCATTCATCCCGCTCAACACTGCCACCTGCTGGACATTAGTGTAAGTTCAGAAAGCAATTAGTTTTTAACCCTCAGAAAACCTCTAACACTTGCTATAAATACTACAATATGACAAAGATATATTAAAAAAGGTTAAGACAAGGATTATTTTTTACAACATTAAACTGGAAACCGTGCATCGCTTCCACATTGTGACTACATCATTTCAGAAAACGCTTCAACTTCATTAACTGGGATTTTAGAGCTAATTAACTTTACAGTTGACTTTACAAATATTTCCTTTGATTTTATAATATTGTTACTTTGAGCTAGTCAGATGAAATTAACAGATCAAGCTGATCAAAATGTTGAGAGTAACTATTAAATGGTTAAAGGTTTTTAAGAAATGACATGTGCGCCTTCTGTTT
>NW_015150974.1:316613-323187 GCF_000732505.1 Cyprinodon variegatus | reverse complement strand
AGGGTTAAGGTTAGGTACATGTTGATAATAGTTAGGGTTAGGGAAAGAGTCTGGGTTAGGATAAATAAAATGAATACAAGTCAATGAAATGTCCCCATATATCATGAAAACAAAGCAGTGTGTGTATGTGTGGAGGGGTGGGGGGCATTGAGGGGAAACACATAAATACATGGGATTAGTTATGCCAAGAAACTCAAAAGTATTTTAATTTGCTGCTAAAAGATGAGTAACTGGGGAATTTCATGGAGCTGCTGGTAAATCATTTATTAGTCTGGACCCTTTATTGCCTTGTCTGAAATCAGCAGTGAGGCAGAAGAAAATAAAGCTTTTATCTCACATGAGGCTGATATGAAAAGGATGTTTTTTTTTCTGTAGCTATTTCTGTCTGCAGTAATGCTGGACAGCCTCCAGTCGTGTTTTCTTTAACACAAAAGTCTTCACTGCATTTATAAACAACTAAATAGCTGACAGATAAAGCAGTTAATGAAGTATTGTTATGTCTTTTTTTAGCAGATTTGTTTAATTAAAGAAAAGAGTTATTAATGTGAAATGAAAGGGAAAAACTTTCCTCCTCTGATCATCCAAAGCTTTCTGATAGCCCAAAAGTGTTTGTTCAAAACATTTAAACACATGTTAAGATGTAAATACTCAAATAAATAAAAAAGAAACTCTTCAATGAATAAAAAGGACTAACCTGTTGCATGTGATGCATCACCTGTCCCCACTTGAATGTCCAAACCAGTATTCCTACTCCAAGCACTGAGGGATCCTACATGGTTTGAGCCTCAAGCTTTCCTTCATCCGGACGCGCATCAAGCCAAGCAGCAGCTGGGAGGTAATGAGGAGCTCAGCCTTCTGCCTTGTTTCTCTCTCTGCTGTCTACAGCCAGAGTGAGCTTTTCATTTGCTACAGTCATTACCATAACTCTGAGTCACTGTGGGCTGAGGTAAACACACAGGGACGCACGAATATGCAGATCCTCTGGATCTCAGATTTTAATGTTGCTCACTTATTTCCTCACACACTTTACGCACCATGACAAAGCATATTTTAGGTGAACGCCTCCACACCATGACTGCTTTACACGCCCTGATCAGTGCTTTAGTTTGGCTCCATGGAGGAAATGTTGCTTTATTAATCAGAGCAAAGAACAGCAGAACTCCTTCCCTGTGAGCAAACCACACACTCTGGGGAAATTCCCAGGCTGAGAGGGAAAAGGAAGGATGAAATAGCATCCATATGGAGGAGGCAGGTGAAAGGGCACAGTCACGGAACTGGAATCTCAGCCTGCATTGCAGAGTGACGGGAAATTCAATAAATGTGTGTCTCTGCTGAGGAGGATAGGAAGGGACAGCCCCCCCCCCCAAAAAAAGAAGCACGTGGTTGTTTTCCCAGAAATCCGTTCCTGTGTGGTGAGTCGTCTGACCGGACGATGACTCCTCCTTTGAACAGTAGAGGCGAGGAAGGCTGAGTCATGTCAACTTCTTACTATGATCGCTTCACTTCCTTTGCATCGTTTGGAGAAACATCCCTTAAAGCATCAGCTTGAATCTGCCCTCACTCTTCTTTCACTTCTCATTACGAATCAACTTCATTCATCTTTCAGTTTCTCTATGAATCCTCTTGATCCGGATTACCAGAAGATGTAAAGATAAGAGAGGCTGATGTTTTTTTTCTATAGATTAAAATTTGTCTCATTATTGTTGCTAAAAAAGTTTTGCATTATGAAATACAGAAAAAGCAATCTAAATATAACATTTTGAAAAACTTATTAAACAAAGAAGGATTAAAAGAGCAAATTAGCTTATTTTCTCAGATTTTTGCTTTTCAAAATTATGTGTTTTTTAATTAGTTTTATAATAATTTTTTTTTATATTATTTTTTTTCTTTGAAGTCATAGGGAAGTCACATTTAAATTTCAAATCATTCTGGCTCAAAAATGTATATAAATGTATTCTTTATCAGATCATATTTTCCCAAGAGTTAGAAAGTTTCTATTTAAAAAAAAAAATCTTGTCCTAAAATGCCCCCCGTTATCTTATGCAGGCCAGTTAGTTATACGTCAGCCTGAACACCTAAATTCGGCCAATCATATATCAACGGTCATCTGTCAATCAATTTTTTTCCAGTCATCTCATCTTGATTCATAAATCCCAGCTAATATACGTAACAGTTGAAATAAAAATAATTTTCTTTACGTCCCAGTGTTCACGGGGATGGACGTCGGTGTCTTTGGCAGGCGTAGAGCTAACAGTCCTTAAACATGTACGGCTGTAAGCCTTCAACACAAAACTCTCCTCCTCTTGCATGTTTCCGCTGTCCATAGCGTTCCTTGATAGTGTCACTGCTAAGTCACCAATTTAGTGCTAGTTGGTCCCAATGGAATTTCCCATTGGGAACCTACTAGCACTAAGTTGCTAACTGGTTAGCAAGATGCTTACGAGAAAGCGGCCACAACCAAACATCCTTGTGAACCTTCTGCCACAACAATCCCAGCCCCTTGATAGTCGACCAATCACATTCACTTTATTTACTCGTGTTTTTTGTCGTAAAGTCGGGCACCACTCAGGAGAATTCGTAAATGCAATGGTTGAAACAGCCGCTTCCCTACGACTTAAAATTGCTCTTTTTAAGGTTGTACCTCTGAAAATTCTCAGTCATTCAGGTCCTGGTCAGTCTAGGCAAGTTTTTCTTTTCTAGGATGAACTGTACAATTCCTTTAGGGCTTTTCTATGTGGAGACAAGCAAAGATGTATTTCTATCGGCCTGCATGAATGTTAGCAGCACCAGTTTTATTTGTCAAGAGCGAGCATTCGTGTTGGACTTCAAGCGAAGAGAATGCGATCTGTAAAATGCAAATGGAAATGCATGCAATTAGTAAAACTAAGTCTGACCAATACAAATTTGAAAAAAATAAAAAATAAAATATGAAAATGTAAAAAAATAGAAAAGATAAGAATTGAAATAATTTAATAAAAAAATATGAAAATATATTAAAAGAAAAAATGTTACTTAAAATCCTAAAATCAAAACTGTATTTAAGCGTTTTTTTTTTTTAAGTTTAATTTCTGAATTACATTTCTTTCTTTGTTTTTTTTTTTTGTTTGTTTTTTTACAAAACATGTTCATTTTTTTTAACAATAATGGAACTAAATTCATTCTATACTTGTCTCCTTTATTCTCAGTGTGAAAAATAATCAATTGCCAAACAACAACAACAACAAAAAATTTAATAAAATTAAACTTCAAGTTAAACATATTCTAGTCAAAAACTCTTAATTTAATTCCTGAAGCTCCATAAACTAAATACAGGGGTCTGTAAACAGAAAAAAATGGTTAAAAACCATTACCAATAATATAATAACATGATATCAGATTTTAGTTTGAATTTTATGCTTTAGATCCAAAGTTTATCTTCAAAAAATTGGAATTAGCTTAAAATAGGTTTTAAACTAATTTAGACTGGAATTAATTCAAACCCATTGACAATTCAAATCCAATAAGTAGATAAAATTATGGTAAAATAATAGTTTAAACAGTGATTTAGCCAATAATAAAATCATTTAGGTGATTGATTCTTCATGTCATTCTATGCAAACAGTGAAGATAAAGGCTAAAAGACACAAGGGAATTTTAAAATGACTATTAAGTCATATTTTAGTAATTAGGTGTAATGAGTGAATTAGAAAACTAGTCAAGAATTGTTGACTTCATATCAGTGTTTAAACCCAGACCGAAATAATATTAGTAATAACTTTTCCCAGACAATTGGCCGGGTCATTCTCCACTTGTCCTGCTATACATTCGCCTACGATATTCTTTGTTTTACTCTAAATTCCTTTTCCATGCCTCACTTCTGTAATTCTTTTTTCTTTCATTGTTTCTTTCAATGTTTCTGTCAGCAATTAGGTCCAACTCAGAATCCGCTTATTCTGACACATTTGCTCTGTGTTGATCCTGACAGCGGGCTGACCACCACACTATCAATTTGCTTCACATAATGTTTACAACCCTCTCATTAAATCTGTAAAATATTTCCGTGCTCACGCTTTGTTTAAACCCTGTTTTTCTATTTATCTTAGAATATTATAGTCGTCTTTTGCCCGACTGTAATAAACATAAAGAGAAAACACCAATACATGTAAGAATTATGTAACAGTTGTATTAAAGTATAGGATGAAGGCTTTAAATGTGTCCTTAGTAACAGTCTCCATAGCACCCTTGCAGTCATAACTGGCTTACATAACAACAACCTTAGTGGCTTAAAAAAGTATAAGCTCAATGCAGAAGTGCACAATTTACCAAGGTTATGTTGCTGCTCTATATAGATTCCTGTAAATACGTTTCCCGCCTTGCAGCTTTCTTCAGCTTTTGTTTTATTTGTACTAAATGTTTTAGATCACATAAGTTTTAACATTAGAGCTACACTTAAGCTCCAAATTCTTCATACCCCTGACAGATTCAGGTTTTTACTGTTCTTCTAGTTTGACTGACGTGTCTCTTTTGACTCGGAGTAAAGTTGTGGAGTGACCCAATCACTGTACCTGGTTGATTCTGGAGGGGATTAAAGATAAATCTGTACAACAAAGAAGTCTAACAAGGCTGTGTTCATATGGTGACCAAAATGCATACGTGCACAAATGTGCAAAAACGTGTGTGATGCAAACTTCAAATCACGCAATCACAACAAATGAATGCAGAAGAAAAATCCTGCAGAAAACAAAAAAACAAGCTCCAAACAGATGCGTATTTTCAAGCTAAATGTACCCCACGCTGATACATCAGAGCTGTTGTTTATTAAGCTAAAACAAACTTTATTTTGCTTATTGTTTAAACAGTGACGTAACATTAGCTTTTATGTGTTTCCTTATGTGCTTACTAAATTTCTTATTTCTTATTAAAGGTCTACAATGTTGACAAAAAATATATAGGTAGCTGGGTGGAGATTTTTAAATAAATATAATTCGGTATAAATAACAGGTACCCTGCAGTACATTTAAGATTTAAAAAATGCTTATAAATTAAAAGTTTACATGAATATATTTAATGTGGGTGAAAAATGGACACGGCTTCATGCCACAGTCAGCTTATTGCAGAACCAAGATAATCCACAATCTATAAGAACATTAGAAAAAAAATCTAAATATAAGAAGCTGATGTAGCTGAAAGATGTCCATTCTTTGTTGGCATTAAATCTTATAGTTACTATTGTGTTCTGCTTATCCAAATTTTAGGCTTTTCTTATTTTTCTTTTAATCAGTTTGAAGTGCTTTCCTCTCTGATGTTCCTGGCAGACAGCTCTCAATAGCGGTGATTCGCTCACAGGTTTAAAACATCATCACTTTCTGTCTAAACCACTTTTAGGAAGAAAATAAGTTGATGAAATGATCCATTGATCTGAGATATCACAGCCAGTGTAAAGCAAAACAGTTATTTTTATTTGTCATGCCACTACTGCTGCTACTAAACATGTTTATCTGACTCTCCACCTCACCAGCATCATCCTTTTATAACCCACATTCTTGGCTCTGCAGCTCTATAGCTCGCCTGTGTTTGTGAACACAACCCACACACTAACAGAAAATGGACAAACAGCTGTGTTTCAACACAGCGACTATTACTAACGTCTATAAAATTATCCAACAAAAAATTGTGGTGAGAGGTGAGTCACATGTATATGTGTGAAATGTTATTTAGCGTTTCCGAGAACGCCAAGGTCCTTTTTTTCTGGAGACGTGAAACATGCACACAAAGGTTCCTGCTTCATATTAAGATTTCATTTTGCTCCGTTGCATGAAATTGTTTGAAACGCTTGTAATTGAAAAGACGTATGCTCTCATATAAATGCTTTAACAGCAAAGCTTAGCAGAGAGCAGTAGGATGCAACACTCTTAAGAAGGAAATATGTTTTTTTTTTTTTTTGCCATGGGATTTTACTAAAAGATATGTTTATTTGGTAGCTTCGATCTGAAAAAAATCCCCCTTGATGAACCATCAATTAAGAAATGACTCTGACCGACAACATCTTTTAGATTGAAATCCCTTCTCAGGTTTGATTACGGTTAGGCAAGATCATTGAAATAAAATCATGACTTACAGCATGAAGTAGGCCAAATGAACTCTGTAAGCAACTTCCAAAAAAAAGTAAAAAAAAAACAATCCACTGGATTGTACGGAAGAGGATTAGGGCCACTGAAAAAAAAAAAAAGTTAACTGATTTTCAAATTTTATTTCAGTTTAGTATTGGAAAAAAGTCAGTATTCTGACTTTTCTCTCAGAATTCTGACTTTAATCTCAAAATTTTGGATCTTAATGTAGATGGTCACCATGAAGGTAGAGATCTTGGAGCACTCAGCTTTACTGACAAAGATGTGAGTTGTTTGAGGTGGCCAGTGACACATTGGTGGAAAATGATGGAATTAGGCAACTTTTTACGTGCCCGAGGGGTCCCCTCATTAATGGAGGAGCAGAAGGTCATTAAAACAAGAGAGCTCAAACAGACATGGCTATGGCTTGATGCTAACATGTTTATAAGCTGTCAGAATTCTGAGAAAAAAGTCAGAATTCTGAGAAA
>NW_015150974.1:309199-316348 GCF_000732505.1 Cyprinodon variegatus | reverse complement strand
TGAGAGAGCCAGTGACACATGGTGGAAAATGATGGAATTAGGCAACTTTTTACGTGCCCGAGGGGTCCCCTCATTAATGGAGGAGCAGAAGGTCATTAAAACAAGAGAGCTAGTCTCTAAAATAGACATGGCTATGGCTTGATGCTAACATGTTTATAAGCTGTCAGAATTCTGAGAAAAAAGTCAGAATTCTGAGAATAAAGTCAGAATCCAATAACTTGTTTGGGGGCAATAGTTACAAACAGGTTATCTGGCACACCTTTATCATGCCAAAACATGTCCACTTCCCATGTTTCTTTTGTTTGTTACTTGTCTATTTTTTTCATCTAATGTTGTTCGTTCTTAGTTGTTTTTTTCTTTTCATTTGTGCATTCCTTTTTCCCTTTTCATTCTCTTTCATGCCTTTTTTCTGTTTCATTTGTTCCTTTTCTTTCATTCATCCCCTGTTAGTTTATTGTTTTGTTTTCTTCTTTATGTTCATTAGGTTGTTGTACAGTGCTTTTCATTCTCTTGTAGGAACAGATTTTCTGGCATACATTAATGACATTGTGTTACGTTTGATTTTGTGTATTTCATTGGTTCAATGGTTTATTCTCATTTATTTTTTCATTTTATTTGTTCCATTTCATTTCTCCATGTTTGTTCATTACCTCTTATTTGTTCATTCACTTCATTCCATTCAATTGTTCTCTTTTGTCTGTTTAGATTTTTAGGTTGTTATTCTTTACTTTCTCCTTGACATAAGGTATCCAAGAGGTAAAATATTTAATTAAAAGCTGTAAAAGCAGGCAAGCATTTTAATAAATCTTTCCCCGGTCCTTCCAGTGAGCACTCCACTGCAGTAACGTTATTGCTTATACCAACGGAAAGTCCTAGATTAACTGTGATGAGGTGCGGGCTGATTTCTCTGTGGCTGAACCAGACGTCAGTTCTGATACGGAGACCACAGCTTCACTTCTGTTTTTATTTGTCTGGTTTTTCTTATCAAAGTGGTGCAAGAGGATGAAAGAGACAGTTTCTCTGCAATGAGACTCAGCTTTTCAGTAGCTCAGCAAATGTAACCCAAAAGTTAATGAGAAGAATGAGAAGCTTTAACCAAACAGCTTTAAGGTAAAGAATAAATCAACCAAAGCAGTTTTATAAACATGCAGATGGCCGTTTCCTCTTAAATGAGGATGGACAAAGTTTACCAACAATCATATGACGCTGAAACTCACACATTCACTGACTTTCTGTGGCTTTGACTAAAATGAAAATTGAGATTTCACAACAGTGACTCAAGTGGGCATTTTAAATTCCTGCCTCTGACGCATCTTACTCATTTCCATGCAACACATTTTAGAGGAAATTACTCCAGTTTCATGTTTTTCTTTTTTGTAGCCCTAAGCCTCAGCTTCTTGGCTTAATATTTTGTTCAGTGCAAATTTATTGTTTCCAGTCTGGTATTCTAGACAGCTACCACAGGATGTGACTTCCATCAAAAACATGGTGTTTCACCACCATCATAATTCTGAGCGATAATGAGCAAATAAGATAATAATTGGAAGCAGATGTTCTGCAGAATGATGGCCTGTTTTTTTTTTCTTGTTGCTGATTACTTTCATCTTTTTGATCAGTTATTTTGTGGTATGTGGTAGTGAGGTGGATGTGAATAATCTTCCCTCTCACTCTGACTCATACGAGAGCACCGCCTTGGTTAAGTGAACATTTCTTCATAGGCAGACCTGCAGCGAAACAAAAAACAAAAGATATTAGTCACAGAAGTTAGACCTAGCCACGTGCTGCAGGAACATGTGCTACTTATGCCTTTGAGGTGGTAAAGCACCTTGTATAGTTATGGACAACATTTAAATTTACATTTAGTCATCTGGAGAAGCTTTTTTTCCCCCTATGAGGGACTTACTGTAAACATGTCCATGAAAGGACAACATGTACATTTTGCAGCTTTTTTTTATCTTTGATTTTTACACAACCTTAAATCAAATAAGAAATAACTAATAAGTGAGAAATGACTTCATAAAAAAATATTCTTAAACACATTTGATCAATTTTAAACCAGACTGGTGGTAGGATAAAAAAAACCCAAACCCTTGTCATGCTGTTAGATGCATGGCAGGGTTTGGCTTGGTTTTATTATCGTCCACAGAAATTGTGTTTTTTTTCTCGACTTTCTTGCTTCGTTTTTAAACAAACCGATCAGTATTTCTAAAATCTGGTGTATGGTGACCACATGGGTGAACGAGAATGCTAGGTTTGTCATTTTTTAGTATTATGTTAGATAATCTATTTCTGGGTGCAGTGGTTAGCATGGCTTCATCGCAACAAGAAGGTTCTGGGTTTGAATCTTGGAATGGGGTCTTTCTGCATGGAGTTTGCATGTTCTCCCTGAGCATGCATGGGTACTCTGGCTTTCTCCCACAGTCCCTTGATTTTATGTTATGACATCATGTTCTACTCACCCCATATGAGTTTTGTGTCATTTGGAGCCGTTCTGAAGATATTCCGTTGGGTTATATCCAAATAACGTCTTCCTATGGGCAACGACTTGAAGGCACAAACTAAACTGTTCATAATTTATTTGTTATGGTTTGCCAGCATTCATAACATGTAGCGAATCACTGTCCCCCAGACATCCCCGGTTATATTTTTATATTTATATGTTTTAAAAACAAAGCGGAGTGTGTATACACACTCTATTCATTGGACTAGCTAATCTGAATCGTTCAATTCCATTTGGAGAGCGAGATCATCTGTGGTAATAGCACTAGACATCTTCCAGGCATGTGAGGAAAACTAGCAGCAGTTCAGCGGACAGGATGAAGGAACGGTAGCCGGTGCTCGCAGATGACGTCATACACGCGCCTCTTTGTTTTTAAAAGATATAAAAATAAAAAATATAACCGCGGATGTCTGGGGGACAGTGATTCACCTACATGTTATGAATGCTGGTGTACCATAAAGAATAAATTATGAACAGTTCAGATTGTGCCTTCAAGTCGTTGCCCATAGGAAGACGTTAACCTACAGAATATCTTCAGAACAGCTCCAAATGACACAAAACTAATATGGGAGAGTAGAACATGATGTAATAACCTAAAATCAAGGGCCCAATGTAAAAAAAACAACAACGTTGTTTTCCTTTAACTGGCTTCTCTAAATTCTCCTTAGGTTTTAATAGTTGTTTGTCTCTGTCTTGCCCTGTGATGGACTGGCGACCTGTCCAGGGTGTACCCTGCCTCTTGGCCATAGACAGCTGGAGATAGGCACCAGCACCCATTGTGACCCCGCTTCGGATAAGTGTGATGGAAAATGGATGGATAAATAATTACTCTACCTGATCAGTTAATATAGAGACATGCAAATGTAAACAAACCTCAGGTCTCCTAGAGGAGCTGTTTTATTACTACAAATACAATATAATTACAATGCAAATGGATAGAAATTATTTTAGTCCTTTGCTTATGATAAAAATAAAAGCGGTTTTAAAGTAATTAGAAAAGCCATTAACAAGGGCATTAAAAGCACAGAAAGACAGTAGAGCTTTTCCTTGATTATGTGGCTCCATCTCGGCTCGCCTTTTTTGTCCCCTTCTTACTTCATGTTTCAGGAAAGCTGGATAGATCTCTGAGTTTAAACTTGACTTGGAAGCAGAGAGCTTCTCTTTCAGCATCAGGACATGCGACACAAAACATCTACATTAAAAAAAAGACGAATAATGGTGAGATAAGGCCTTTAAGAGAGAAGCGTCTGAAAGTGCAATCCTCTATATGTTTTTGATGGCCTTAGACTGCAGTCCAAGAATGATATGTGTGAACGTCGGCACAGGCTGCTTGGTGCAAATAGAAATAACTTTATGCATCAGTGAGATTTTTATTAGAACCAAAACATTTTTGCTAATCCTAAGATCTTTAGGAGTAAACTCTGGAACCAAGTCCTGAAACTTTGAAACTTTATAAGTCTTTGGGTGGAAGAGCATCAACCCTGTCTTCTCTTTTCTCTGAGTACAGTCCTATTAATCGACTCTTAATTTTAATGAAATCTAACCCTGTTCAAATCCCTTTATCACATTCAAAATAAGTACTGACCCTACAGCTTAATACTACCACAACTTTTCTTTTTGCTAGTTTGGTTTTGTTCAGGTGATGGACAGCTCTTGCTTTCCTTGCAACAAACAGTTTGATCTTGCACTTTGGGTTGTATAGTCTTTTTTTCCCCCTGATTGGCTTAAAAGGGCAGATGGCATCAGTCCAACTTTATCTGTTTCAACCCGGAAATGTGCAGAGCTGAGTCACGGTGACTGTACATTTCTAACATTTTCTTATAGCTCAGCCATTGTAGGAACTATTTCGCATTCCTGGAATCCACAGTCTTACAATCAGGTATATCAGGAGCATCTGGTTTTAAAACAAGCAGATTCTTTTCCATGAACCTGGGTGGTGTCTACTTACCTTTTGTTGAGGCTCACTAATACACAATACAGTGTAATGTGGTGGAAAAGCTCAATAACTAATTGGGTGATTTAAACTCAGTAAATAGCATAGAAACGTGACAAACAGAACATTTTCTATGTAAAACAAGATAAAAAACACCAAACGTATTTGCTTTCTTTTGGTAGTGCTTTATTTAATTGGATTTCCTCTGCACAACGAACTCCATTATTTCCAAACCTTGCTGATTTTTGCACCTCTTAGACACTCACCTCCTTGCATAGCTTTGCATATATCTCATCCATACAGATAAAACTAATGAGTGATGTAGATCTTTGTTTTATTTCCATTTCTGAATCATTCTCTCTACTGTAGTGATCGATAAACTGTGTCATTCGTCGAAAGTTGAACTTGTTTAAATGTGAGATGAAAAAGACACTTCATAGCTACACTGAGGGTAGTTTTGTGGAAAAATATTCAGGTATTAAAAGCAGCTAAATTAGTATGTTTTTATTTCTCAGTGTATTTATTGATTTGAGTCCATTTCTCTTTTATCGCAGCAATTTTTTCTTGACTTTAACCTCCAGTGATCAGTTTATCCTACAGAAAAATAAGAAGCAAAAAAGGAAAAACATTAGGAGTGATAAAAAAGATCAAAGTAGCTTACATTTTAATTCTTACTTTCTTGGCGTTGTCCACACACTGCATGTAGGCTGATGCAATAGCTGAGCAAGTCAACGTTCTCCTTGGGTTCTCCTTGTAGCATCTCAGGATCTGACCCTGAAGGTCTCCACAGAGAGGCTGGGTGTGAAAACGTCTGAAGGAGAAAGAAAAAAAAAGGGATCTGTCTGGAAAAGAAACAGTATTTCTCTCCATGATGGTGAGAAATAACACTTGTCATGTTACTGATTTTGACTTAATTTAGTGAAACATTTAGAATGAAAACTTACGCAAAACGCTCATTAGTTTCCTCTTTGCCTTTCTGGAAGTTTTCAGCTGAAACTTTGTAAAACTCTACACACTGTGAGGAAAAAACACAGGCATAATATACATGTTTATGAAAAGAGTGCAGATGATGAGCTGAACAAATGATGCACATCCACTGGTTTAGTGGAAACGTGAGTCTGGCTGCCCCTTAGTGGCCAAAGACGTGTAAAACACAGATAAATCTGGTGGTGCTGAAAAACACCTAAATACTACATAAATACCTGCTTCAATCAGGATTAAAAGAAATATAGATGGAAAAAGAAACAACTTTATGACCAGAACAAGAGGGTGTGATCTAGCCTGAATTTAACACAGAATCCACCAACGTACATACATTTTTTATCTCTGAAAAAAAATCATTATTAGGTTCACATCACAAGCATTATTAATATTTGTTTTCTAAAGGCTTGATGAAGCTTAATCCCAAACATCATCCCAGCATCCTCTGTCAATGTTTTACAGATCCTTCTGCAGGGATAGATGTAGAGATGTCCTGCTGTCTTAGCCAAGCAAAAAACTTTACAACTCTACTTTTTTTTCTTGCACAGATTAAACAATTCATGCAAAAGCACAACCACACTGGAAAAAAAATCGAAATCTAGCTATGTCATTTTCACTTAAAATAAGTGCATTTGTTCTTGGATTGAGGAGGTAAAAGAGACATTTTGCCAATGGAACGAGACAATTTACACTTCAAATAAGAAAACACAATCGCATCATTTCAAGTGCATATCATCTAATTGTCTTATTTAAGAGTAAAAATACTAATTCCATTGGCAAACTATCTCATTTACCTATACTCAAATTAAGGGTAAATACAATTAATTTAAGAACTTTTTACTTATTTCTAGATCATTTTTCCAGTACATCCATTAAATACAGTACATGTAGATTCAAAAACAAACCATTTTAAACTAAGCCATCACTTAGTAATATATCTTTTTGCAAAATATTTATCATAGTTATTTGTAATTTATTTTAAATATAAAGGGAAGCAAATGGGCTCCCAATGAATTCCCAGTGAGTGCTTATGCACTGCAACATTCTGAAAATGAGTAGAAATGTCTTAAAATAGGTGTACGGTAATAACCCTCAATTCGAGTAGGAAAATAAGAACATCTGCCGACAGAATGAGTGTTTTTACCCTTAAAATAAGATAATTAGACATTATGCACTTGAAATTTAAGACTGCAGTTGTTTTTTCTTAGTTTAAATCTAAATTAAGTTGGCAAAGTGTCTCACTTACCTTCTCAATTTAGGAGAAAATGCACTTTTTTTAGGAAAAAAATGACTTACTCAGATTGACATTTGATTTTTGGTTTAAATTATAAAGTATTGGTTTATTAATTGTTTATCAATAATAAACTAATATTCCTCTCTGACAGTAAAAAAGCTGCTCTGATCTCATGAGTTTTTTGCTTTTATTCTTAGTGAAGTTTATCCTAAAGTCTTTGAATTGAAATCAAATATGATGCAGAAGCCTTTTTTTAATTTGTTGTTGTACAATTTTTCTTCTAAATATAGTTTAAATGGTATAAATCTAAGATGAAGTAATATCCTTCTGAGAAGATAAGTTTACCTTTGCTTCAAGCTTGGAGACGTGCTGCTTGTAGAGCTCATCCTTCTTCTTCATCTCCTTCTCTTTCTCCTCCAGCTGCTGCGCCTGCATGAGTTCAACTTTCATCAGCTAATCAGCACCTTGCAAAAAATATTCTTACCGTCTGAACATCACAGC
>NW_015150974.1:305129-308351 GCF_000732505.1 Cyprinodon variegatus | reverse complement strand
TGTTCAGCATGGGGGTGAGTAGAAAATAAAGGCTAATCATGTTTTGGGTGCACTATTCCTTTAATGCAAGAAATTTCCAGAGAATGTTTAATTTGTCTTTCAATTATGAAGCTTAAGCATAGATTAAATCTGGAAGACTCTTATTAGCTTCTCCTCAGCCCCTGGGGCCGCACCTTCTCCAAAGCCAATCATCTTTATAGATCCTCTTCAGTTAGCCCCTGGCCTAGCTTCTCTCTCCCACATGCAAGCAAACTTTCACCCACCTCCACCGCTTCTCCTCCCTCATTCTCAGTCCCACTCACCCTCTGGCTTATTCCACCACCAGTGTTCAGGCCCCGGGGGAAGACTTCTCTAATCCTTTTCTAGGTCACTCATCCAACCAAGCATACATTGATTTACAGCATCAAATCTTCTGCCTGGGCCTGAGCACCAAATAATTTATTTAGTTTATGTCTTTATGTGCTTCCATCTCTTCTAACCATAGTCAGCCTCAGCAGATGGCCGCTCACACGGAGCCAGTTTCTGCTGAAAGTTTCTTCCTGTTAAAAGTGAATTTTCCTCTCCACTGTTGCTACATGCATGGTCATTGCGAGGGATTGCAGAGTGTGAATGAGTCTTCACAATCAGCTGGTTTTCCTTCGATAGAAATATTTTGTAAAATTTGATTTTGGCAGGTGTATAAATAAATGTAATATTTTCTAATTGCAACTTTTCTCTGTCTCAGTCTCTTTATGTTGAATGCAAATGATGTCACATAAAATCTCATCAGTCAAAGCTTGTGATCGAAAGAAATAAAATGTGCAAAAGTCCAAAGGGGTGTTAATGGTCCTGAGTGTATACGTACATCATATACACCAATTTTTCACGTGCTTATATAAATGTTTCTTCCTTCTGCATGGAAAGCATCACAGTTATGTGAGCTTAGAGCAAAGTAAACACGCAAAAGTAAAGATGTGCATGAATAGAGCTACTCCTATGCTATCTTAACCTCCATCCACTAAAAAAAAAAAAAATTGAAAGAAAGATGGAGGTCATGTTTCATATACGAGTCCAGAATATGTTCTGCTTACATAAAGCTGCAACCTGAGCTTCTCATCCTCTGCCTGCATTTTCTCCGTCGCCATGGACGCTGTCAGCTTCTGCAGGTGCAACGCTTTCTCTGCCTCCAAGGTCTTTTTCACCTGCTCCACCGCCTCAGCATGAGCTGCCGCCGTCGCCTCAGCTCGGGTCAGGGCCTGGATTTCTTCAAGCCTTCGCCAGCAAAAAAAAAAAAAAGAAAAAAAAAAAAGACATTGCACACATTTGTTTGTTGAAAAATGTCTGATTCATTGTTTCTTTATTAGGAGACAAGAGATAATTGCTGCTGGTTTTAAGTCAAACTAGTTTTTTTTACTTGCAAAAAGATAAAAAGCACAAGAATTATTAAATATAAGTATCATGAGGTATGCAAAAACCTGCAAAACCTTTTTACTGTAGCAGTTAAATCATGCTTTTAATTAAGAGCAAAACTTTAACATGCATATTTTAGGCTAAGAGGAATACAGTAATGATTGGACAATGCGTTGTTCTTACTGATGCTGGAGCTCCAGTTTCTTCTTGCTGATCTCCTCCTCTAGACTTTCCTGCAGCTCTGCTCTGATCCTCCTCCTCAGGTCCTCTTCTACTACTACAGGGAGAAACGAGTAATGCTGAACATGAAAACACATTTTCTCTAAATAACTTTTTGCATTGAGAGGTCAGCTAATAGCTGACATATATGTTCTTAAGTTGTTATTAGGGGAGATTTTAATAAAAGAAACCTTCAAAATTATTTTTTTTTTCCAGGGTTTTAGTGTCATTACACTGTAACAAGTACAGAGCAACAAAATGAACTCTTTGCATTCAACACTTTCCCCTTGTTCTGCTATTGGAACGGGAAAAGTCTACAAACGGCAAGACATGGCGCTAGTTTAACTTCCATGTGAGATCAGAAGGAAACATTTACTTGTTCATAAAAAAACAAGTAACATAGATATAGACCAAAACTTCTGGAATATTGATCTTTTTGGGGAGATAAATTTAAGTTTGAAATGTTTGGACAGTAGAACGGAGCATTTGTTTGGAATAAACTGAAGCACGGTGTTGGGAGTGTCATGGTTCTGGAATGCTTTGCTGCAGCCGGCTTCTTACTACAGTAATAAAGAATTCCCCTTTATTTCTTCTGTGTATCAGAGGGCACCTGAGGAAACTGTGAAAATAAACTACAAACAACTTAGATAAAGAAAAACAAACCAAAACAGAGAAAACACAGTTGTGAATCACTGAGATCATGATTTCAGTGTTGCCGCGGGGATTGTTAGATGTCCATGGGTAATCCTAGATGGGGGCCAAGAGGGGCCCCTGTAGAACTGGTCCTGGCCCCCGTTATGGCCCCAAAAAACATAAGCTGCAAAAAATTTAATATAAATAAATTTTTCCTGATGTTCATTACCTTGATTTAAGCAGGAGGTTCAGACAGTTTGCTGATGGAACAATATGATTTATGTTAAAAAAAATAAAAAAAACCCCAAAAAGCTATTATCTTATTTCAAGTGCATAGTTTCTAATTACTATTTACCTGCTGAAATTAAGAGCAAATATACTAATTTTAAAGGAATTTATACTTTTTTAGATCAGTATATTGATACAAAATCTATTTCTTATGATTATATGTGCTTGCAGAGACTGTAACTGATTTGTACCTTAGATCAATTTAATATTTCGTCTTTACAATTTATTTAAACAATTACCCTGAAATTACGGGTTGGTGACTCACTAAATAAAGATCTCCATTTGAAATGTTTCACAGCTGGAAGTGAAGAGAGGAGGAAACTTTCTTCAGACCCGATTTCAGACACTGATAGATAACCACGTGAAATGCCTCACAGGAGTTAGCACCAACAAAGAGAGGATAAGCTATTCAAGTTATGCTGCAGCTAGAAACACATTTCTGATGAATTTATGTTTACTGAGTGAAAAAACTTAGATAAATTAAAAAACAAAATTGTTTTAAAATTGATATGAGCATTTCTTTTAAAATACCTGACAGCAATGTCCTCATATTTCCCCATAACCATCTCAGAGAGACCTTTCAGCTGTATTAATTACTATAACTAGAGATGCAAGATATTGGGATTTTGGCCGATATCCGATATGCCGATATTTTAAAACTCATGTAGCCAATAACCGATATCTATACCGATG
>NW_015150974.1:296702-304606 GCF_000732505.1 Cyprinodon variegatus | reverse complement strand
CGGTATCGGCCTTAAAATTGAATATCGGTGGGGTGGCCGATGTCCGATATTCAATTTTAAGGCCGATACCGATAGGGGGCCGATTATATCGTGCATCCCTAACCATAACAACAATAACGCATACCACCTGAAGGAGCACAGCAATACACAAGTAGTAAAGTAACCACCTCTGCTTAGAAAGAAAATAAAAGTTCACTAACCTGCTGCAGGTGGTGGCGCAGTGTCAGGTTGGCTAGCTGGTGCATTAGGAGGTGATGCTTGCAGCTGCACATTTCCAGGTTTATGGCTGTGGACCATTTCAGACTGACATGACGGTGCGGATCCATCTGCAGACGGGTCTGGAGGAGATGGAGATGAGGTGGAATGTAGTTCTGCAGCAGGAGCCGCCTGTGCTTCTGAGGGAGAGGACCTGGCCAAAGCTTGGTCTGAGGTTACTGGTTTAACTGGTTGAGACTCAAAACTCGTAGAAACCTCAATGGTTTGGCTTTGTGGAGACGATCTAGCAGCAGATTTAGGAGGATCAGCTGGCTTCCCGCTTTGGGCGATAATGAGTGGTTTCTTTATTTCTTCTTTGATCTGAGGTGTAGTCTGTGTCTCTTTATGAGCTGAGGTGGATTCAGGTGGAGGGGCTATTGGTTCTTCTGCAGATGGTGGAGTGAGAGATTCAGACGCTTCACTGTTTTCAGTCTTTAAAGAAGAGGCAGATGGAGGCGTTGATGCAGAATCCAGTGAGGTCAGAGGAAGGGAGTGGAACCTCACAGGAGGAGGGGGGGTGAGCTTCACAGGAGGAGGGGTGGGGACAGCTTCCTGTGTGGGAGTGGGAGGAGTGAGTATGGTTGGAGGTGATGGAGTCAGGAGAGGTAACAATTGTTCAGCCGATGGGGCAGGAATGGGGGCGCCCTCCTGGGTTTGTGGTTCAGGTGAGAGGTGATAGCTGGCCTTGGAGGAAAGCTTCATCCGGTTGATTACTCTGTCTGAAAGCTGGGGAGGACAAAAGACATACATGAACTAATTTGATAGGAGCGCCACCTCCTGGTGACATTTACAAGTAATGATTTTACAATGACCTGAGTCCAAGACGGTGAAATCAATAATCACAGACCGTCTCTGTACAATTAGACTTATGCCGCATTTACTCTACCCTTTTGAAACCGTGCCTAGAGCGGTCAGAGCACGGTAACCGAGATAACGGTTGAGTGTAAATGAAACTGGACCGTGCCAGATACAACCGAACCACACTAAATCTAGTACTAGTTCAACAGTAGGGCTCAGGAGCATGCATAAATATGGGTCAATTGGAACAGAAGCGTACTGATGAGAGATGCAGCGTTGGAGAATAGAGATAGAATGAAGCAGAATGATGAAATGGGGGGTCCCTAGGTCCTCCAGAAGTCTAAGCCTACTCTGCAGAATCAGTTAGTTCAATCTCTAACGTTCTGCTCTCTCTGCTTTTTCTCAAAGTAGCTTTGCCTTGTTTGTTCCTGTTTGGCTGTGACTCCATCCTGGAGAGAAATATTAGCTGTCATGCTGCCATCAACACCTTTATTTATAGATGTTGGAGATCAGCCTGTTTTCCAGTGTAGTCCTGTTTCTCTGACTGTGACTGGCTGGATTTGCTCTCTTCATCCTCTGACATGGAAGTTGGCTCGCAGCTCGTCTGCCTGGCTGTGTGTTTCCTGCTTTTTGTATCTCTGCTTCTGTCTCCTTGAACCCCAGTCAGCCTCAGCAGATGGCCGCTCACACTGAGCCTGGTTCTGCTGGAGGTTTCTTCCTGTTAAAAGGGAGTTTTTCCTCTCCACTGAAGCTAGAAGCATGCTTAGTGTGAGGGATTGCTGAAGAGTAAATGCAACCAGTTGGTGTTCCTTAGATAGAAAACTTTGAATCAATTTGACTGTATGATCTGGTGAATTGTAAAGTGCCTTGAGATGAAATGGATTGTGAATTGGCGCTATAGAAATAAACTGAATTGAATAATAATAAATTCTGACTTTTATTTGGGGAATAATAGTGAACACAGTCAGATAAAGACAAATCAAATGAACATTTTGCCAAATAAAACAAAAATTGCCATCAGAGCCAGTGAACCTTCACAAACGGCTATGCTGGGAGAGGATTGCTGCAGACAGGTTACGGTTAGCCCTGGCTGCTGTTTCCCTCGGAGGTCCGCTGGTTGTCGCTGTCCTCTCAACTTCGGAAATTTTGTTTTAAAGTACGCATTAAATCGATAAATGGGCCTTATGGTGATGCTTAAAAGTATAATGGTCTTGCCTCATATGATCTTAAATCTTTTATTGAACAACGGCAACAGAAAAAATAACTTTTAACTTAATACTCTGAGCTATGTGAGCGCTCCATTGAAAGCTGTCGCAGTGCATGCTTGGATAGCTGTCAATCTCAAGAACGGACATGTCTGCTCTGATGCATACTCTGTAGATAGGGAAGGAGGACAACATCCAGGGACTTTGTCCGTTCTCGGCCTGCTGTTCTTGTGAACTGGAACAGTACTAGGGCTGAGGCTGATGACGTTACACGAGCACATGAGAACGCACAAGTACACATAGTGAGAAACATCCTATGTTTTATGTAGTGTTGACTCTGTCAAGTAAATTCCCCGAAAGCTGCCTTCTTCACCTGACTCTCTGCAAATAACGAAATATCACAATAATAACCAATAATAATATTAGTATACTTTTTTTATTTGTTAAAAATGATATTTAGCAAATAAAAACTGGGATCCTATCTCAATATAATAGAAACTAACTATAATTTTACAATCCTAGTTAAAACAGAACTGTAAGAAAAACAAAATGCATTAAAATGGGCCAAAAGGCCCCATTAATAACTATATCGCAGCAAATATGATAAAGAAATTTGTCATTTCTTTATTATTATAAACATCAGGCTCAGTTCTATAGGGGCGTTGGCCCCTGTGGGCCGTTGTTTAGAACCTCCCATGCTTGCAGCAGCTACTAAAGCATAAAGTATATAAATAAACAAACATGTTAAGATTGTTTACATAAAACACCTTATGCTTGTTGGACAAAATGTGAAAACATTCACGCATGATTACTTTCTCAATGTGCTGAGAGACGAGCTGGGTCTATATTTACCAGTATGGAGCTGGAGGCTGTCAGATTGTCTCACAATCACACCATCAGGACACGCTTTGTGGAAACTAAACCGAATGTAACCTCAGCTGTGATGCAGAATCCTTGGTTTCACCTAATTTCCCTGCAGCTCCCACTCACCCTTATGCCTTTTATAAAGGTTACTCCTCCTCCTTCTTCATCCTCCACAGAGCAGCGGCTTGGATTGTTTCCCCCCATCGGATCCTGCTGATTCTGTCCTGGAGTGTGTTTCTAGATTTACTCCATACTGACAGCGTGGATCCACTGCTCCAAGCTGCCTCTCCCACCTCTTCGTGGAAACAACCAGCTCTGCCATTGGATGGAGCTGATCCTCTGCTGTGCTGATTGGTCCAATGCTTATTCAAAACCAGTCAGGCATGAGAGAACTTTCTGTCCCAGTAATGGATGTGGAAAAAAAAAAAAAAATCAACAACCCTTCATGCAACATTAAAAACACAATGAAAGGAAGCAATTTATTAAAAACTGTTTAATTTCAGAGCACTTGGAGTGCAGAGATTGTTGACAAACAACGGTTCAAAATAACCTGGATAGTCATGATTCAGTAAAGGGTTCAGGTTAACTTCACACTCATAAAATATCTAAGCAGCACATAGTTCAGAGCAATAAACTGCACCATCAATAAATGAATGCTACAGAGGTACAGGCGGTAGAAAGAAGGTACCGTAGGTCTGGTGACATTTGATTTAAGACAACAAAATTCATGAAAAGACATGGCAGCCTCTTAGAAAGAGGGTCTGTTTGCAATCAGTTAACATGTCCTCCCTCTACATGTGTGGATCTTCTCTGTCCTTACAGCCACCAGATGACTCTGATGAACAGGAGATTGAAGAATGTCTTGAACTGAGCCAACATGTTAGCTACATTTAGGCACAAAATTGGCTCAAATTGGACCCACATGGGTGGATTAAATGTATGTACTGTATGTTTAGGAGGTGGTTGGACTGCAAACAGACATTAAGCACATTTCTACATAGTATCCATCACCTCAATATGGCCACATTTCACCCACATGTGCCTCAAATCTAATTTATAATTCCAAAAAAGGTAAAAAACCAAAAACAATCCACTGGTTTCCAAGTTTAAAGACGTTTCGCTTCCCATCCAGGAAGCTTTTTCAAATTAAAACGTCAGAATAAGAGTTTGAAGTTTTATATAGTAGCTCAAAGACTTGATTTGGCTTAGAAAACATGCAAATTGAATCAGAAGAACAGGTCCGCCCCTTAGGAGTTTATGATCATTAGTTTATATAATCACATTTCATCTTAGTCTCTTTTTATTAAGACAGATCGAACCAACCTGGGTCCTCGGTGTAGATATTGGGACATTAAAGCCAAAGTTTGATGTAAAGTGAACAGACGCGTTGAGTAAAATCAAAACAACCTGCTAAGAAGTAAGTCTGGGAAGAATAGGGTGAGCATGGAGTGCATTGAGAAGTAGAGGCTTTAGGGACAGAAGATCAAAACTTTAATCAGATGTCATATCAGCCTCTGCAAGGATGAAAAGCTATTTGATATTTTGTTGGCCAAACTTCTCTACGTGGATTAGAACTTTTTTGTTATGTTTTACCTCAACAACGACCATCATAAGGATCACATACACTGCAAACAAATTGAAATCTAAATAAGTATTTTTTTCTTAAAAAAGTGCATTTTTTCTTGAATTTAGGTGGTAAGTGAGACATTTTGCCAATGGAACAAGACAATTTACATTTAAAATAAGCAAAAAACAATTTCATTGTCTTATTTCAAGTGCATATTATCTAATTATCTTATTTTAAGAGCAAAGCTACTCATTCAATTGGCAAATCATCTCATTTACAGGCTCAAATTAAGGGGAAATACACTTAATTTAAGAAATTTTTACTTATTTCTAGATGGTCTAGATTGTTTTTGCAGTGTAAGATCCAGACTGAGAACTGTTACATTCTCCTGTTCAATTTTTAGAAGCATATAAACCCGGAGGATTGTTTGAAATTGAACAACGTAAAAGCACCAGCACTGCCAGTTTAATGCTTGTTACTACAAATGACAATTCAGCCAATCACAATGCAGAAACTTAATGCACTGAGACATGGAGAGGATGACTTCATGAAGTCTGAGCCCAGCGTTAGAACGACAGCTGACACTTGGATGGGAAACAGGTTCAAGATGTTAGAAAGGAATCTGGACGCTTAAATAAACGCGATGCCATCTGTGAAGGTACTGCCAGCTGAAAACCACAAACTGAGGCTACAAGCAGAGACCAATTAAAGCTGCAACATTCACATAGTAGAGTCAGAAACCTGCATATATCAACAATTCAGACTTAATATATGCAGGAGAGCGTAGGAAGGATTTCCTTAACATCCATTGAAACCTTTAATACATTAAGCATTTAAATATCTCAATCAACAAGAACAAAAAAAGGTTTATCCTACGGAAGAGGATTAGGGCCACTGAAAAAAAAAAAGTTAACTGATTTTTAAATTTTATTTCAGTTTAATATGGGAAAAAAGTCAGAATTCTGACGTTTTTCTCCGAATGCTGACTTTGATCTCAGAATTTTGGATCTTAATGTAGATGGGCACCATGAAGGCAGATATGTGGGAGCACTCAGCTTCACAGACAAAGATGCGAGTTGTTTGAGAGGAACGGGAACACATTGGTGGAAAATGATGGAATTAGGCAACTTTTTACGTGCCCGAGGGGTTCCCTCATTAATGGAAGAGCAGAAGGTCATTAAAACAAGAGAGCTAGTCTCTGAAACAGACATAGCTATGGCTTGATGCTAACATGTTTGTTAGCTGTCAGAATTCTGAGAAAAAAAAGTTCGAATTCTGACTTTTTTCCCCATGTTAAACTAAAATAAAATTTAAAAATCAGTTAACTTTTTTTTTCAGTGGCCCTAATCNTCAGAATTTTGGATCTTAATGTAGATGGGCACCATGAAGGAAGAGATGTGGGAGCAATCAGCTTCACTGACAAAGATGTGAGTTATTTGAGAGGAACGGGAACACATTGGTGGAAAATGATGGAATTAGGCAACTTTTTACGTGCCCGAGGGGTTCCCTCATTAATTGAAGAGCAGAAGGTCATTAAAACATGAGAGCTAGTCTCTAAAACAGACATAGCTATGGCTTGATGCTAACATGTTTGTTAGCTGTCAGAATCCTGAGAAAAAAGTCAGAATTCTGACTTTTTTCCCCATGTTAAACTAAAATAAAATTTAAAAATCAGTTAACTTTTTTTTTCAGTGGCCCTAATCCTCTTCCGTATTATCCTAACATGACGACAGAGTAGAAATGATGGCTACTTCTAGCTGGATAAAGCTCAGATCATCTTACAATTTAGGTTCAGTGTTCTCTAATAGACCATTTATTCTCCAGATCGAAATCCAACAGAGCAATAAAATCTCAGAGGAATATTTCTGGCACCAATGTTGGGAACCAAGAATGAAAGATCTCCAGAAAAATGGTCCAATAAGCCTGAGCTCAGTTTAACTAATAAAGCGGCCCAAGTTGCTAAACTTAAATATTATAACAAAAAAAACAGTCGACTCTTAATGTCATGACCCTTAACTAACTGAGAGGATTGCAAATCATTCTTTTCCACCATTTTTAGGTCTTTTCATGATGTTTGTTCCCAGAAATAGCAGAATATCATCAGCACCTCATTTCAACTTGATTGTGTTTGTAAAGGATGTCATCAAGTATGCAAGCAAAATGTCCAGAACTGTATAAAATCTACCAAAGGAGAGCTTAAAAACTATTTGACCAGGAGGATCAGGGTCACTCCGCCTTCTTCTCCTTGTCCCCACGCAGAGCTGCCCGCACGCTGCTCCAGACCTCGGTGTACAGCAGGGTGCCGACGAAAACCACAGCGGTGCCCACCCAGTGCCAGGCGGTGAAGGGGTTTTGGAAGTAAAGGATGGAGAAGATGAGGCTGAGGAACTTTCTGAGGGTCACCACCAGGGTGACGGTCAGCGACGTGCACTCAGTAGTCAGGATGAAGACGCCGCGGATGCACACGTATCTGAAGAAAGGGTTAAAGTCTGCAACAACACTTATTAAAAAGGGTCCAAAAAATCTTCAAAGGATCTTCTATGATCTTTAATAACCTAAAACTTTAATTAATTTTTTTACATTATTAAACTCTCTATTTTTTGTTGTATTATAAGGTGTAGATAAAGGCTTTTTCTAGAGGCCATAAATATTAGAATGACAGGATACTGAGTGATGACATTGATCAGCAGGTAGAGCCACATTATCGGCATGGTCACTCCGACCACAGGAACGACCACGGGAGCTGCAAAAAAAATCAAATAGATAAATAATAGACATGGTTGAATGACTGAACACATGACTATGAATCAAATCCAACTCACTGCTTTGACTGAAGAGGATGCAGTGGTTGTAGATGTTTGTGGAGAGAAGCAGGAAGCCGGGCAGAGGCAGGCAGTGCTGAAAACAAACGCAGAGTTCGGTTAAAACCTCCTAAAACAGAGAGAGGTTCCCTCCTTCTGCATTTTCACCTGTTAGGAGGAACACGTACGTTATAGAAGAGCGCCTCCTTGGAGTGCTTTCCGTACTGCTTGTAGAGCGTCTCCTGGAAAATGCCCATCCTCGCAGACATCAGCAGAGCAAAGGTCAACATGGCGATGCCTGATTAAACATGGAGCCACAGATAAAAGGAGCCACAAAAAGTGAAGTTAAAGGAATAGTACACCCAAAACATGATTAGCCTTCATTTTCTACTCACCCCCATGCTGAACAACACC
>NW_015150974.1:293268-295017 GCF_000732505.1 Cyprinodon variegatus | reverse complement strand
CTGCTGAAGACACAGACGTCCATCCCCGTGAACACTGGGACGGAACTCAACGGGAAAGGAAATTACTCCTATTTCTTATTGCAACCGTTGCATATATTAGCTGCAACATATGAATCAAGATGCTATGACCGAAAAAATGACAGCTATGACCGTTAATATATAATTGGCCGAATTTAGGTGTACAGGCTGATGTATAACTAACTGGCCTGCAGAAGATAACGAAAAAAATACACAGATTTTAAGACTGGATTTTTCTTTAAATAGAAATTTTCTAAATTTTTGGATAATATAGTCTGATAAAGTGTACATTTATATACATGTTAAAGCCAGAATGATTTGACATTTAAAGATGATTCCCCTACAACTTTAAATAAAAAACAAATTTTAACATTACATACTGATAACCTGAATAAATAAAAAATTAAGTTTTTAAATATTGAATTTATTAATTAAAGAGGAAAAGAACTCCCAATCATTCAGGCCCTAATTGCCTCTTTAACCTGCATGATATGGAGTAATTTTGGCTCTCCCTTACCTGCAGGACGGGATTATTTAGATTCTTAAACATCTGAGAATCACCGTCACTCTGATTGACCATGAATTAAAAGTGACAAGTCATGCAGCGGCATAACAATAACTCTACCACCTCCATTCGAGGTGGAATTATGGTGTTTTGGCTTTAAGCTATACTTATGGATTCTCAAAAAAATAAGCAACCAAACATCAAATATTAACAAAAGGAACAAAATCAATCCAATTTTTTTCTCATTTTATCACAAATTCTATTTTAATGCTTACTGCACATTTTCTGTTAGATCAATAAAACTCAATTCAATACTGAAACATTACTGAGTCCATCAGTTATTAAATATATCAAACTGAAATAGCTCTTGCAAACCCTCAAATATTCAGAAATAAAAATAATTAAGATCAATAGTGGTGCCCAAACTTTTTTTTTTGTTGGGTAATATATTCCAAGTGTCAACAATGTGCATTTTTCATGCTATGCTAATATTTAGCCAAATTAATGCAGTTTCATTGAAGCAGATGCTAACAGATTGCCCAAAATGCTTAAAGCTCACAGACCGTAGGAAGTTGCAGATGAGAAAGAGAGAAGAACATTTTTTAAATATATCCTAACTAGAGTTATTATTGCACTATTTATCAACACTGACACAGTTTCCAGGCTTCCCACCATCATGCAGCCCTGTGATAAAAGGCTTTGTAACCTCTGGTAGATCTCACTGATTTGGTTTCTCATTTATTCTTGAACTTCATTGGACTGAGGCATATTGTGTTGTTTTTATGACATCTTTCAGCTTCTTACATGATGTTTTTAAGAGTAATAAAATTTTAATTCTACACATTTCCCCTCCAGAAAAACTGTACTTCAATTTCCAACAATTAGTCCCAAATACTGTAATTACAATAATTAATTTGTCTTCCAAAGCATTGTAGGCATATTTAATTCCTCTCTCTGCATTTTTTATTCTAATTGTGACAGAATGGACATTAGAATTATTACACCCCCTCCTTTTTTTTTTACTTTACTTTGTTTGAAGACCTATTTTGACTGTGCTCTTGGGCTGCACTTCTCCTACTTGAACTGAGATGCAGTTACAGCAGTTCGCCACTAGTTGGCACATGGAGCGCGGTGAGCACTCCTGACTAGGGGTGTAAATAATAATCGTTTTGTATTGATGCATCGATCCAACAGCCGACGATCCGATGTATCAACACGTCCGCAAG
>NW_015150974.1:290464-292337 GCF_000732505.1 Cyprinodon variegatus | reverse complement strand
AATCGAATCGCCATGATGGATGTGATTTACACCCCTACTCCTGACACAGCGAGCCAACGGCAATTTAGTGCAGTAACGGCTGGTCAGCGGAGGCGCTCACTGTCGCTCTTGTCTGTGTTAACAGTGTACAGAGAATAAAAGGACCTGCGAAAAACACACTGCTTAATCATAAAGTGTGCAACATAATTCTTGAACCAAAACTCACCAATAAGCCAGTGCATAAAGGCATAAAAGCCCTCCTCCTCTGATCCATCACTGGACACATCATGCTGAAAGAAACCAGTACAGGTTCTGCATTATTACAGACGCAGAACCGTAGTTAGGCTGCGATAAGGCAGCTTTCTGCAGGGTACTCACCACTTGCTTGGCTGACATGATGGTGCAGATGAAGATACCAGTGGAAACTAAAACAATAGAGAGATATTTGCTGGCTGAATACCTGCAGGTGGAGAAGATGAGTCACTAAATCAGGATAAAGTTGTCAAATAATAAAAATGAATGTGAGACTGGCTGTAGGGGAAAATTCACCTCTTTTTTAGGATGATTATTCCCAGGATCATGTTGGCTATAAGTGATCCCTGTGTGGAAGAAATGAAGAGAGCTTCAGCTAAAGCTTCCAGAGACCAAGCTGCTTAATGGTAACCAACGGTAACCAGTGATACTCACTGATCTGAAGATCATGTGTAATGGCATGGCGATGTTAAAGTTCAGAGCGTAGTTGTTGATCACACTGACAGTGAAGAACATGGTCACCATGATGACATAATTACTGAAACAAAGAATAAATCATCTTATTAAACATCTGCATTTAGCCTTGCCTTCTGCAGCTTTTTTAATTGAATTATTTGTTTTACCTGACAGGAATCGCTGGTTTCTTTCTTCCACACTTTGCTTCAAATATAAAACCTTCTAAGGCTATAAAGACAAACTGAGCAAAGGTGACTATGTTGCCGCATCCTGGGAACTCTCTGAAAAACAGAAAGGCTGGTTTAGAAGCAGGAAAGAAATCATTAATTACTTAAAAACATTTAATCACATTACAACCAGAAAACACAAAAGTGTTTTAATAGGATTTCTTTGAGACGAAGAAGAGGAGGAAAATATGCTTTATTTTATCTTTTGTTTTCCATAAAGACATCTTAAATATCTGCTTTATAACATCGAATTAAACCTTTATCTCTGACTTCCCTAAATAATATTTTGATTGGCTTCAAGACAAACCCAGTGAAAAGTATTTGTCAGTTTAAATTTCCATTTGAAGGCAGATTTTCTGTGAAGGCCTTAGAAATACGTTACAGAGCAAACTGCATCATGGAAATAAATATTCCATCCGATTTGGAACAGGTTGTCACATTTGTGCTGTCCACAAATCAGGCTTTTATTAAATACAGCTGTGGAATACAGTTATTAATACAAGGCAATCAAAGGGAAACCCCAAAAATGATGAGATGACTGTATGGAGGGAAATAAATCTGAGATGGCAGCATCATGCTGTGGGAAAACTTTTCTTTCAACAGGGTCAGGACACCTAGCCAAGCTGATGGGGTTCATACAGTCTATCTCTGGAGGCACATTTAACAATATTCAAATTTAAAGTCCAGATTTGACTGATGTTCACAGACGCTTTCAATCAAACAGAACTTGTACTATTTTTTGCAAAAAGGGAATGGGCAAATATTTCAGTCTCATGGTGCATGGCCCTATGCATTTTTTAATAATTAAAGTCGTAGGGAAGCGGCTGTTCCAACTGTTGCATTTGCAAATTCTTCCGAGTGGTGCCCGACTTTACACGAGCAAAAAAGTGAATTTGATTGGTCGTTTATCAAGGGGGCGGGATTGTTGTGGCGGAAGGTTCGCAATCAAGTTTGGTTGT
>NW_015150974.1:283952-288969 GCF_000732505.1 Cyprinodon variegatus | reverse complement strand
CAAACAAACAAACAAACAAAAAAAAAAAAAAAAAAGATTTTAAGACAGGATTTTTTTTAAATAGAAATGTTTTAAATTTTAGGACAATATGGTCTGATAAAGAGTGCATTTATACACATGTTTAAGGCACAATGATTTGACATTTAAACATGATTTCCCTAGGACTTTAAATGTTTTAAAAACCCATGTTATATTTCTTTCATTTTACAACTTTTCTCTACTAATTTCCCTTAAACTACACATGCATATTCAATGTTTACCTTTCACTTCTTAATAATTTTACTTATGTAAGTTTACAATAGCTTTATTCTCATTTGGTTGAAAGTTAACATTTCTCACCACTGCTTAAAACTGCAGCTTAGGTCAGTTTTTGATGCAACAATTTTAGTTTTTTACAGAATTCAAGTAAAAACCAGACATTCAGACCCTTTTCACACAATGTTTAGTCATCATAAATTAATTTAACCTTTATCTTTGGTCATGCAAACACGCCTACTTTAATTAAATGCCAACTGGGCATGCTTAATGGCATCTCTGCCTGGATGGAAACATGCATCAGCGGCTTTAGTTTGTGACTGACCTCACTAGCAGCTCCAGGAAAACCACATTGCTACAACATCCGACAAAAACAAGGAGCACGGCGAACGCAGTCCCCATGGCGGCTCTCAGTCGAACCAACTCTGAAACTATTCGGGTCACTTATTTAGGTGAATATCTGGGAGTAGCATGTTTGAACGTTAGCCGCGGTTTGCGTTTCAGAGGAGGGCTTCTGTTTCACTGAACTCCTGTGTTAGTTGAACACGTCAGATGTGACACTTTTCGGTTTTTTCCGGTTCAGTAGATTCATGGGAGTTGTAGTTTATGTCAAAACCCGGAAGTGTTCTTCTCTCGCCGTGCTTTTCCTAACCTGTTCAGACATTACATAGTGCGATGGGTTTAAGAAACAGTTCGTCTATTTAAAGAACATGTCTAAACCTTAACAAACTACTGAGCTGCTCTCGCTGTTGCTGCAGTTTTCAGCGAGTAAACGCTTCCATTTCTAAATGATTGAAGGTAGAGTTTAAAATATAAAGAACACCCACTCTGATTGAAATTCTTTGTACGGGAAGCGAACGAGGGAAGTTTACATCTATATGGAGGGCTAAAGGGGATAAAATGAAACAAAAAATCAATGAAAAATGAATGAAATAAATAAATGTAAATGTAAAATTTTATATATACAGTACCAATAAATGTTCCACTAAATGTATAATGTCCCATTTATTTATTCAATACACCATTAATAAATTAAATTTACCACTAAATTATGAAATGTAAAATTAAATTATTAAATGTTTCACCAAGCAATTAAATTAAATTACTTTTTTTTTGCATTTTGCCCCTCTATTTTTTCATTTTATTGAGTCTGTGCAGCAAACTCATTATGAAACTATGAATTACCTATGAGCTTTATCCATTGGTCCATATTTGTTTATAATACGTTAGCAGGCATTTTAAAAGGAGGAGATTTGCTGTGATGAATATGGATGTTATACAAATAAGATGCAAAGCAATCCACAAAGCGGCACTATAGGGATTGCTATAGTCCTCCCTACCGAGTTTGTTGGGTGAAGTTGACAGTTTAGATATTTTCATGAGGAATTTGCTGCAGAAACATAATTAAATAATTAAATACAGAGTGAAATATTAAAATCTAAAGGCACGTAAATTTATTTCTAATGACTTATTATTTAATGTCATTATTATTAAATTTCATTATTTGATGATGTATTTAATCATTACATTTTACATCTCACAAATGACTGGTACATTTAACTGTATGAAACAAATATATGGTGCTTTTATTTGTTTAATGTTACATTTATTAAAAAAAAACAACAACAAAAAGATAAAAAAAAAAACAATGCATCCAGGAAAGTTTTTCCAATTGAAAAAGCTGGATGATAAGTGAAGCGTCTTCAAACTTGGAAAAAAAAGTCCAGTGGATTGTTTTTTTTTCAAAACTTTTTTGGAATGACTATGATCTGGACCACTGAGAATCTTCACTGGCACTTAGACTCTTTTTTTTAAAGACTTAGACAGACCTTATTTTTTTGTTTTTATTTTATTTAGTACAGCTCTTCAGACATTTTAATTTTTAAAGTGCAGCAGTGATAAAATGTAAACATACGACTGTGTATGATTTACAGTTCCAAGATTCAAGTTTGTTTTTATAAACCTCATTTTATACAATCAGGGGCGGAGCTTGATGGGGGGGGCCAGGAGTGGCAATGGCCACCCTTACCCAATCATTGGCCAACCCTGTGGCCACCCCTACCATTTTTTCCCTCTAACACAGATGGTGGCAACAGTAATACTCTCAAGTGGAATATTCAAAACATTTAAATATTTTGTGGTTAATTATACACATCAATATATTAACATCAATGATGATAAATACAGATTTCATGCTCTTTTCAGAACTAGATTTTGTGTTATATGGGGTAAAGAGAAAATGTATCTCTGTAAGTGATCTGGGAGTCTTCAGTGAAATCATAGATAAATAACAATTTTAATAAAAGAAAAACAATTTATGTAGCTATTAGTGCTTGAAAATATAAATTTTATGCAGAATGTTTAATGATAAAAGCAGGTAAGCAATGACGAGGGAAAAGATCTATGCCCCAGATCTCAAAACTGAAAGAATCTTATCCAATATACCTTTTATTTAGAAAGCAAGAATGTTTAAATATTTGCATCTACTTGTTAGCAAAGGCTGTAGGAAACTATAGTTTCTCTTTATTTAGAAAATATGGATGTTTTGCTTGTTAATTTCCCTGCTGGAACAGTGTAGATTGACCCTGAGGTCCTGTCGCCTATCTGCTTTCGGCCACCCCTCAGTGTACATTGGTTATTGCCTGGCCACCCTTTTAAAAATGTTCTGGCTACGCCTTTGTATACAACATTCTACGGAAGAGGATTAGGGCCACTGGAAAAAAAAAAAAAAAAGTTAACTGATTTTTTAAATTTTATTTCAGTATAGTATGGGAAAAAAGTCAGAATTCTGACTTTAATGTCAGAATTCTGACTTTTTTTCTCAGAATTCTGACTTTAATCTCAGAATTCTGACTTTTTTTTCTCAGAATTCTGACTTTAATCTCAGAATTCTGACTTTTTTTTCTCAGAATTCTGACTTTAATCTCAGAATTCTGACTTTTTTTATTGTCAGAATTCAGTCAGAATTCTGAGATTAAAGTCAGAATTCTGAGAAAAAAAGTCAGAATTCTGAGAAAAAAGTCAGAATTCTGACTTTAATCTCAGAATTCTGACTTTTTTCCCATGTTAAACTGAAATAAAATTTAAAAATCAGTTAACTTTTTTTTTTTTCCAGTGGCCCTAATCCTCTTCCGTAACATTCAGCAGTCTAATGGCAATGGGGAAGAAACTGTTCTGGAATCTGCTGGACCTGCATCACATCTTTTGAAGGCTCTTCCCACAGGGCTGTATACGGTACATTTATGTCTTTACTGTACGTTCTACAATTGAATGGTACATTCATCCATGTTATAATAATTGAATTAATTTGTTTCATAGTAATTATTTAGCTCATTCTGTCACATTTAACACTCCATACTCCCTGTTGTGTGTAAGCAGCTTGTTAATATAGACGATCTCTGCTGTAGTGCGTGCCAGCGTACGTGGCTCGCTTTGACGTATCAGCGTAACAACCCGCTAGCTTCGCCTGAGCTTGTGGCACTGCAGCCGTCGTAGCAATAATTAAGTTAGCTTATCATCTTTATTAGATCTGAGACCAATTTGTGATTTTTGTCAATTCGCCGGAAGCGCTTAAAAATGATTTCACTCACGGATTCACAAAGTAAGAACCGTTTTTTTGCCCATCTTTCTTCTAACTAACCCGGTTTAGCCGAATGTATAAAGCTAACACCTAAGACATGATTGGTGGATGGGATTATTACGTCACTCTGATTTAGACCTTTACAATTTGGAGGAAAAATGTAAACATTTAAATCAGATCTGGTTTTGTTAAACTCATGCCACCCCCGTGTGCTCAAAATATGTTTTTGTTTCATGTTTTTTTTTTTCTGTCTGCTGCTTTAATAGTTTAAACAATAATTGGTGTAATTTTGATCTAACCTGTTGTTTCCTAAACCCTGCAGAAATTGGGATGGGGCTGACAGGATTTGGTGTGTTTTTCCTCTTCTTTGGGATGATGCTGTTCTTTGATAAAGCTCTACTGGCCATAGGAAACGTGAGTCTTTAAACCTCAATATATCATCAAGTGTTTTATTATAATTTTTCACTGCCACATGTGCAGTGTCATTAAAACACAGCAGGGCAACACAGTTAGACAACTTTTATTGCCATTTTGTAAACACAGAGTGTAAACAAAACATTTCGTTTAGTACAGCTTTCCAATTAACATTTCCATTTCTTAAATTGCAGCAGTGATCAAATATAAACAGTGTGAGAAAAAAAAAACATGGTGCAGAAAATGCATTGATGGAAGTTCAGAACATTCCATTTGTAAATGATTTAAGGTATAGTTTAATGAAGAAAGAACACCCACTCTGATTGAAATTCTCAATACTGGAAGCAAACAAGGGCAGTTAACTTGTATGGAGGATAAAATGAAACAAAAAGCAATGGAAAAAATGAAATAAATAAATAGAGAAATTTACTTTTAAGTAATTAAATGTAAAATTAAATATACATGGACCATTTAATGTACCACTTGATCATTAAATGTGCCATTTGGTGCATATGGTGCAGATATGCAGTATTTTTGGTTTGTCACTTTTAGAATATCACTGCATGAATTCAGAAATGATGAATTGTAAATTCTGCACACTTTGTAATGTGCTTGGTTTCACACAAATAGAAAAAGCTGCAAATTGTGCAGCATCTTTATTTGGATCGTTGATAATAAGAGTCATAATAATCAAGCGGCTAAACTGGCTGTAGGTCTTGTCATAGTTAAGCATTGGAGTTTTTACCTTGAAGAGATTTCTGTAAAATC
>NW_015150974.1:281590-283813 GCF_000732505.1 Cyprinodon variegatus | reverse complement strand
GTTCTGCACATCTCTCTCTTGCTCGCTTCGTTCTGCACATCTCTCTCTTGCTCGCTTCGTTCTGCACATCTCTCTCTTGCTCTCTTCGTTCCACACATCTCCTGTGAGCAGGATATTTTTTAGCAGTGCAATGTTTTGGAAATCTTGTATGGAAGATTTATATTTTGTTTTGTTTTGGTTGACGAAATGCAACACATCTGTAAGCCCTGTCATATTTCTGCATTTGCCTGCAGATTCTCTTCGTGTCAGGCCTCTCTTTTGTCATCGGCCTGGAGCGCACCTTCAGGTTCTTCTTCCAGAGACATAAAGTGAAAGCCACAAGCTTCTTCTTGGGAGGGATTTTGGTGGTTCTGACTGGCTGGCCGATCATTGGAGTCGTTCTGGAAATCTATGGTTTCTTTCTCTTATTTAGGTATCGTCACACATAAAATAATGCGATAAAACACCTCTTTTTTTAAAACACATCTCACATTGTTTTCACTTTTCATTTACAGGGGATTCTTCCCGGTGGCGGTCGGATTTATGAGGCGAGTGCCCGTTCTTGGATCTTTTCTCAGTTTACCGGGAATTAGGACAGTAAGTGTGATTTCAGTCATTTAGAAAATAAAATAGCAAAATGCTGCTGGAGGCATCATAGCCTTTTTTTGTTTTTATTTTACTTTCTTTCAGTTGGTGGACAAAGTTGGTGAGAGCAACAATATGGTATAACACGACGCTGCTAGCACAAAGGAGGGCTATCCTTGTGTTTATCATGGATTCTCATCGTGATTGTATGTTTCAGTCCTTGCCATTCCAGAAACGTTCATGTATGCATTTTCCTGCTGAAAACAAACACGTTTGTCTGTAAATGTTCCTCCGACTGCATCCATTCCCCCCTGGTTTATTCATAAGGAGCATCTGATTGAGACTGGACTACGATACAGATGTGTTTCTGTTGTTTTTACCTCTTTCTACCATTACCTTGCAATATTTATGGACTAAATATTTGGCAACACTGGACGATCTCAGAGGAAAGTCAGTGCCTGGGAGCAATCCTGTTTGACATGTAACTGAAATATTAATATGGAGTTTTGAATCAAAAAAAGGTTGTTTTAATCTTTACAGAAATGTGAAGTGCTGTAAGAAAACAGTTTGAAATGTTTGTACTGTAATTTTTACAGTGATTTTTTTTCTAAGTAAATACTTGTAATAAAATGTGTACTTTTTGTAAAAAGGTCTGTATTTTTTTTTTATTTGATCTTATTTTGATGCATAAAATGAACTGTATAATTAATATAGATGTATATATGTAAATGTAAACATATATACTATATATGAGGTTGCAAGTACTTGGTTCGATCCCCACAGCCTGCACTCTGGGTCCTTGAGCAAGACCCTTTACCCCACAAATGCAGAGGTACATTCCCCAATGTGAGAGCAATAAAATCCAAATACCATTATATTAAAAATCAATTTTTACTAATTTTGCAACATATTTTTTATTGAATAACATAAATCCTTTAGGTTACTCCTGTTTGTCGCAGCAGAAAGTCATTAAAACTTACAAGACAGGATCAGGTTTTTAAGCCAAACGCCCGTCCTCCTGCAGCAGGAATTTCAAACCCAGTTTCCTCGTATCGAAGATGCAGACTGGACCCCTGTATCTGTTCCTGGTCAAATGAAACAAGCTAATTTTAGCTGGGTAACTATTCCGCCATCTGCAGCAGTGGTCAGCCTGCATTCAAGGCACTTACTGCTTGCCAGGATAGAGGTTACCATTGCAATAATTTTCACATAATGTTTTTTTTTTCTTTGCTCCACATAGATATTTCCCAACTGTTCGTTTTCACAGGACAGGTAGGGGCTGCCGCACGGACAGCAGACTCAGAAATGCATGGATCCAGCAAAATACCACTTTGATTTTGATGAAGGAATAGTATTTCATTAAAAAAATTAAAAGCTCAAAAAGTTAATTTTGCATTCTATAATCCCCTTACAACATCTTGGCCTCTATTCTAAAGATTCTCTCAGAGAGCTCCTGACTTAACATAAACGATCATGGCAAAGATTTTTTAGCATCTCAGGGAGGAGGGGGTGGTTGACTTGTATCTTAGTGAGGAGTTCTGGTTGACCTTGTTGGATTTAAGGCTAAAAAAACAAATGAAAACAGGAAAAGCAAATTCCCTCCCAGTTAAGATAAAAAGGAACCAATCCTAAAATTTAGACTCGATTAGAATTTTTTTT
>NW_015150974.1:267786-280627 GCF_000732505.1 Cyprinodon variegatus | reverse complement strand
CTGAGATAAGACCTAAACATCAAGAGACCCTGTACTATCAGTTATGGTAACATATATTACAACATCATGTATGATATGTTATTATCAAAGTAAACTTTAGAAAAAACGGTAAGGTGACCTTTAAACTAAAACTCATTCTAATTTCAATATATCTTTTTAACTCACTAGCATTAAACAAATGCGTGTTTATCGTATTAAGCTCGGTCACCCAGCAGAGATTTTAGTGAATCCCATTGGTTTAATAAGTTGCAATTAAAGCAGTTTGCATAGCTGTGAGGATAAATGGAAAATGGTGAAAACCCATTTAATACAGTTAATATAGAATTAATCTAAATTCAGTTTATTTCTATAGCACCAATTCACAACACGTGTCATCTCAAGGCACTTTACAATTCAACCAGATCATCCAGTCAAATTTATTCAAAGATTTCTATCTAAGGAAAACCAACTGATTGCATCGACTCATTGACTCAAAGGCAATCCCTCACACTAAGCATGCTTGTAGGGACAGTGGAGAGGAAAAACTCTGCTTTAACAGGAAGAAACCTCCAGCAGAACCAGGCTCAGTGTGAGCGACCATCTGCTGAGGCCCACTGGGGTTCAAGGAGACAGAAGATACAAAAAGCAACTGTAAAAGGCGGCTGGTAACACGCCCACAGCAAGGTACCTCTTCATCTGCTACAGATCTCAATTGATTTTTGAGGATTTTCCTCTCAGTTTATAAGAAATTCTGTAGTATGTAGAAATCCTGTAATCCTTGTGTTGCTTTAATAAAAGGAGAACACTGTTTTCCAGTTTTAATCCTCCTGCTGGTATATTGTCACCCCCACTATCTGACACCTCACTTAGACTCATTCAGAAAACAGTCTTTATGCGGTGTGACCCTGCAAAGATCCTGCGGTTATTAGAGCCCTCAAAGTTCAAACTCATCTCCAGGGCCTATGGCTAATTTGCAGGGACAGCTTCAGTAGCACCTTTCACTCCATCCCAGATATAGTGTTAGGCGTGACGTCATTTGATAATTACAGTACCTGTCAGCCGCATCACTGATGTCACAAAATAAGCTGGTTTACTTAATATGTGGCTTTATAAAGCAGGAGGAAACACTGATGCAACATTTATACAAGCTGCAGCCTTCAGAATAAAAAATCCAGAACAGTAAGAAACTTTTATCATTATTATTATTATTATTGTTGTTGTTTTCATATTTAGTTTATTTAATGTACCATGAATTAAGAAATCATCGAGTTAAACTTTCTTCACTTGTAATAACAGCCGAGCATGAATTTATATTGTATGCAATTTTTGGAAGGCGTATTTTGTAAAGTGATGCACATTTCATTTTTAGCTATTATTAAAACCCTTGTATGTAAATTGGTTTGTAGTTTAAAAAATATTTAACATGTATAATTATTATTTTGAAGCTTAAACTGAGTAGTTTAAGTTCCAACAATTAGATCTAAAAAAGGAAACTATGTCTTTTATTCTATGGGCCTCAAGTAAACAGAAAACACATGGACTTCTATATATTTATTTTAGCTTTTTTAAATAAAATATTTACATTTGCTGCTTAAATGTCTTACGTAATCATTGCATATTATTTAGACTACCCTTTTTTTTTTTTTTTTTACATGTTTTACCTAGTAATATGATCTGTTTTTTTTTTTTTTTAACTATTTTTGTTATTTTTGTTTTTAACAGTTAGGAAAAATGAGACTAAACTCAGGAGAAAATTATATAGAAAACAATATAAAATGATACGTTAATTATTGCTAGAAATATAAAGAATAATTTAATGAGACATTTTTCATTACAGACTCTAACAATGTCTCTAAAGGTCACTCTACTTGTGGTGTCACTGATTGCTCAGTGCTGTTCTGCACCTTCTGTAAGCACAGGCTGATTTTTTTAAAACAAAATCTCTCGTTTAGAACTAAACATAAAGAAAATCTCTAAATGTTTTTCTGTTTTTCTTTTTTACAGAGAAGAAACTGGACTCCTCAGGCAATCCTCTACCTAAAAGGAGCACGTAAGACCGACATTTGTAGCAGAAAAATACAAAAATGTTATAGTTTTCCATTCTAACCCAACCTGTTAAATGTCGCTCTTTCTCAGAGGGACACCGCTCGACCCTGGAGCGCAGCAGCAGGGAAGAGGAGGGAGCTTACCACTTAGGTTTGCTATTTTTTGCTTTATTCAATGATTTACTAATTAAAATAATGAATAAAAGTTGTTTTTTTTAAATGTTCTTCAATTCTGCTTTTAGATTTATTAAGAAATTTCATGCATGAAAGACCAGAAGGGATCCAGCAGCTGCATTTGACTGGCTCCTGTGAAACTATGGTTCAGCTCGTAATTTACACATTTGATCATTTTCCAAATGTTTCTGTTTTATATTTCTTTAGTAAACTTTAATGAGATCAGCGATGGAACGGATTTGTTTCCAGCTTCAGTCGTCCAATCAAAGTTCTTGCAAAGAGCTGCAGAAGCAGGTAAACGTTTGCACCTCATTTTCATGTCTCATAATCTTCTTAGTAGTTTAAACCATTTTTCCTTCTCCTCAGGCGAAGGCAGACCTGATTATTACCAAGACTGGAATTTAAAATATATGTGATTTTCTTTTTTTTCATGATCCAGTTGTTGTCTGGATCTTTTAACCTTGAAATGTTGGTGATAATAGTTCATCTGCATAAAAACGACTCAGAAATAAACTTTATTGTTTGGCAACTGGATTTCTAAACTGTACATTGATTATTATTGACTGCATTCTCTTAATATTATATGTGTTTATTGGTAGTTCTGAATAAATCTGGGAAAAGAATTTTAGCATTTTTGAAGTTTTTTGGCTTTTCAAATGTTATTTTTAGTTTTTTTGCTATTTCCCTTACTCTTTTTTTTGGTTGTTGATGCTACCAGCTGCATGCATTTCTACACTTCTATCCTTCCCACTTCAATCCATGGCAGTCAGTCTGTGGCTGTTTCTGAATTGTGCAAATTGTAGCTCCTAGCTCCGTTCCCTTCACCTTTTGTGGGGTTCCGTAAAAGTTCAAAAAATATCCACAGGACTTGGTTTCCAAGATTTGAAGACATTTCGCCAGCTCTCCAGGAAGCTTTCTCAATTCAAATGCCTGGATCCGCAGTGAGTTTGAGTCTTATATAGACAAGGCCTTGTATTGCTTGGAAACATGCAAATGGTAACCGATGGTAACCGATTTGGGGTTAACAGAAAGAACCCTATCCAGGGTAGACGAAGAGCTCCAGGCTGCTGGTTTAAATCCGGACAGCTCTTTCTGGTGTTAATAGACAACAGAAAAGCACATGGATGATGCTTGTCAATTCTGGGACCGCACTCTTCCAGAAAACCAAAACAAAAAACAAAGCTCTCCATTATTAAACCACAAACATCAACATGTGTCAGACAGAGTACAAATGAAGGCTAAGGATTGTGGGCAACTGTATAGCTCCTATGGGGCAGATAGGAAGGTCAGGAGGTTCCTATGCTAAGTGAACTAAAGATAGGAAGCATCCTGCTTCCTCTCTTTACCTCCTTAGTGCCAGCACTACTTGGACAGCACTTATCAAGGCGATTGTTGATGCAGTTCCACTTTAAGTGTCTTTACCAATTTGTCCTATTGGAATTAGTCTACTCACTGTATCAGTTTGTCTTTCTCTTTTTTCTTATTTTCATTTAAAATTCCTTCTTTTCAAGTGTATTTCTTCACCTCTGTTTTTCCTTACCTCTTTTCTTTGAGTATTTATTCCTTCTGCACCCAATTAATGCTCAACTTCCTTAAGCTCTACTTTCTTCTATCCTTCCTTGTATCCTCATTTCCTCTTTCCCCCCAGGATCCTTATTGCTTTTCCTTCTTTCTTTGGACTCTTTGTCTCTTTGTATTCCTTCCTTTAGGGCCTCTGCACTTCAGACACAGCCTCCATAAATCATAATAAATGTTTGCATTATGTGTGTTAAAATAAAGGGCTAGAAACTGAAAAGTTTAATCTAGAAAAGTCTTGCGACACCTTGAATTTTGTCTTTGAAATGTGTCGGAATCTCTTCATTAATACGAAAAAAGCTCCAGGCAGCAATTACACCGGTCCCTTCTTAAAACACTAAGTGATTATCAGTAGCATCAATCTAAACATCATCACACTGTCAACGCTGACGTCCTTGAAGGAGTCACGCATGGGTCAGGGTGATGCTATTCACATTTAGATTGAATCATGTGTCTCTGCAGCGCTACAATAATAATGTATGTTTAATGTGTGCCAGTGAATACATGAAACTGCATTACAGCAAAACTTTATTTTGCATCAAAGCAAAAGTTCTCCATTGCACCTCGACGCATTAAAACATATCACTTTGTTAATTTAAAACCATTCTATCCCCTCTCCAACAAAAATAAATGTTCAAAGTGACATCTAATGCTAAATTTGACCAAATTCTACAGAAAGCAGTGAGAGAGGTGCAGATACACTGAATGGCTTTTTGTGACTGCAGAGTGAAGGTCTGATGTTATGTCGCCCCCTCGTGGTCTGTTAGATGTCCCGCAGGTCCCTCTGGATGTCCCACAGAGTGTTGGCACTGGCCTGCAGTTGGGCAACCTCTTCATCTGTCAGGGTCATGTTTACGACACTGGAGATGCCGCCACTGTTTAACACGCAGGGCAGACTCAGGTATACTTCTTCACTGATCCCATACATGTCCTGTTGATGCAGGGAGAAAAATCACGTTGAGAGGCAAGTCACTGTAATTCCTGGTTCTATCATGTTATAAAGATGTTTTAAATGAGAAAATCAGTTAATTGGTTATTTAGAGCCTTTTTAAAGTGTTCGGTGTCAGGCGTCAAAAGATGGAAAGATATAAAACCAATTTTCAAATGACAAAGCCACAAAAAAGCTTTTGATATCTGTTTAGCCCTAAAAACATTTTTCTTTTTTCAAACTACAACATGTGTTTTTTTTTTTTTTTTTGTAATAAACAAAATTAGGAAATAAACAAGTTTAATTTATGGGTTTTGTTTGTAGCAAGATGTAAGTCTGTTGTGGAGAGTGTGATCTACTTTTCCATCATCTGTTGGAGTAGCAGCATCAAAGCAGCTCACTCAAAGATTAATAATAATAATAATAATAATAATAATAATAATAATAATAATAATAATAATAATAATAATACATTGAATATGTAATGCACTTAGCTGGAGATAGGATATATTCATATGTTTATCATAAAATGTAAAAAAAATGGGAAAAGTAATGCAATTAAATATAAGTTTTATCTTTTTTTATATAGTGATGCTGCGTTAGGAACCAGATTATAGTGGGTAGATTATAAAAAAAAAAACAATAATACTTAATTAATAAAACAAGTAAAAAGTTAAATTAAACGTCTGAATAATTGGGTACAGTATATATANATATTTTTTATCATAAAATGTAAAAAAAAATGGGAAAAGTAATGCAATTAAATATAAGTTTTATCTTTTTTATATAGTGATGCTGCTTTAGGAACCAGATTACCTTCGTGGAGGTAATCAAATCCAAGAAAACCAAACTTTATAAAGTGGGTAGATTATAAAAAAAAAAAAAACAATAATACTTAATTAATAAAACAAGTAAAAAGTTAAATTAAACATCTGAATAATTGGATACAGTATGTATATATATATATATATATATATATATATATATATATATATATATATATATATATATATATATATATGTGTGTGTGTGTGTGTATATATAAATCTGTAAATTCACATAAAAGTCAAAAATATTAGCAACAACTTTAACTGCAACATTAAATCCAGGAAGTCAGTTTAATTTTTTCAAAAACTGGCCAAATATCCACATTTATAAGAAGCAGTGATGCTAACTTCATACCCTGGTAAAATAATAAACTGCTAAAATTAAAAACTGAGAGCATCAGCTCAGCTGGTTGGTATTTGCCTCAAGTTATATAAAACGATCAGGATTTGAGATAATTTCAAAAGATTAAAAGGATACTTTGATTGTCTGGTAAAGAGTACTAAGATTTTAGAAAGGGTGTAAAAAGAGCTAGCTACCTCTGGCATCATTTCACATAAAAATCTAGATGTTACACCTCATCTTAAACTGAAAGTGCTTTAGGAAATTATCATTCCAAATGGAAAACCTTTGATTAGTCTGCAAATCATTTATGCATGATTATTAGATTCAAAGACAGAGAGCATTAATCCCTTACCTTCACCATGGTGGAGACAGGATGGATTCTGTTCATGTTCTTCATCAGGCTCTCAGTTAAGTCGGCCACACTCAGACCGATGGCCCAGTTGGTGTAACCCTTCAGTTTGATCACCTCATATGCGCTTAGAGACACAGAATTAAACAATGTTACAGACAAAAACAAAGCTATGCAAAAAAAATATGTGGACTTAATTTTTTTTAATGATTTTGAACCCAATGTTAGAAAAAAAATACTGTTTTTCTAGGCACTATCAAAGTAAATCAAATTAATCTCTGTTTATAAATAACATGCTAGTAAGTGTGCAGAATAAAAGCTATGGGTAGTGATATTAAGGCTTTTGAGACTCGCTTAGATACAAAAAAGCTAAAAAATATCTTTTTTTATTTATAACAAAGTTGTAAATTTTCCTCTTATGAGGAAAACTTCTACACTGATGTTTTTTGCACATTGGGCAAAAAATAGCATTCGTCAATTTAACAGTAACAAACTGAATAAAGTAAATTTTCACTTTTAGAAAATTTAACATTAAAAATTATTGTTTTATTCTCTTTTAAAATGACTGATGTATATAGATATTGCAAAGTGTTTATGAACATTAACATAGTAATCAGCTTTTTGTTTCATTCGAGTATAAATGTGAAAATACAGAGGTATATTTGTCTACGCCATTCTTATAAATGTAAAGACAGGAGAATATTTAAGTATCGCTGAAATAAATCAGCTGAGTCTTTATATAAGACTGGCTTATGCAGGAAATGGCACCAGTAAAAAAAAAATGGCCTAAAACTGTATTTTTGCAAGAACAATAATTATTGTTGATTTCCAAGCTTAAAGGGGCACTTTCAGAGATCAACAAATCTCCTGCTGTTTATGAGGGAAGAAATGCATAGAGGGAAAAAAATATCTTCTGTCCTATCACCAAAAATGTGTTAAGACAAGTTAACTGAAACATGCTTTGATCAGATCAGAATCCAGCTTAACTGGTTTACCAGCAACTGGTGAACAAGTACTATAAATCAGTACATCGGTTCCCTCTCTCTCCTGTGTAGATCATGAGATAAATATAGGCTATTTGGAACATTTCAATGAAAAAACTTATTACAGAAGGACTAAATATGAAACAGCACAAATTGACTTGTAAGTTGACGTCAAGCTTACCTGTCGACCACCATTTTGTGAGTTTCTTTCCAGTTCTCTTCATCAAAGTCTGTGCCAATGTTAGGGTTTAACACCTGCAGGTTGACTCCTGCCACATTCGTTCCGCTCCATACAGGCACTAACATAAACATGATACGGTTGATTTAAGGGAATGAGCTCAATGTGTCTAAATGGAAACAAGAAAACAAGCAAACCAACTCCTCACCACTTGTGTCTCCATGTTCTCCCAGAATCCACCCATTGAAGCTACTCGAGTGGATCCCAAGTTTGTCGGCCATCAGGTAGCGGAAGCGGGCTGAGTCCAAGTTGGTGCCGCTGCCAATGACGCGGTGCTTAGGAAGGCCACTCAGTTTCCAGGTCACATAGGTCAGAACATCAACTGTTGAAAATGTTTTTGCATCATATGAAATAAACATAATGTTTGTATACAGAGGAGAAAATGAAGTGTTTATCATAAAGGAGTGGTAGACATGCCTGGGTTGGAAACAACAATGATGATACAGTCGGGACTGTATCGCACTATCTGAGGGATGATGTGCTTGAATATGTTGACGTTTCTCTGTACAAGGTTCAGCCTGCTCTCCCCCTCCTGCTGACGGACTCCGGCTGTGACTACAACAACACGGGAGTTGGCTGTAACTGAGTAGTCTAAAAAAAGAAAAAAAGGGAAGTCATTAATCTATATTTGCATCAAGAAATAGATCATATCATGTTTCTAAACTTAATAATGAGGTCTTCAGTTTTAGCAACATGACACAAACACTTTCACCCTATCACTGCTACACCTCCACAGTTATTAGAGATCTAAAAAAAATCTTACATGAAAAAGGAACAAAAGAATAATGCAGTTTAAATGCAAAAAAGTGGATTTTAGGATGAGTTACACTTTAATATGTTGGATTTAGCTAAATTTGACTGCATAGTTTGGGTACGCAAAGTAAAGAGCAAAGGACTGAGCACACATCCCTGGGGATCTCCGTAATCCAGTTTGAAACCAACCGACATCTTCCTGCCAAAAAGCACATATTGTTTTATACCTGTTTTAGACTTATACAAGGGGCATTCAATAAGTAATGCCCTTGCTACACTTTAAGTTTTTTGATCTAGCTGAACATTTCCATGTGCAAATATTTATCTCTCTACATTTAGTTGCAAATGACAGTTTAGAACTAATCGTGGCTTCCAATACACAGGTGTTTGAACTGAGTCAAGTCTGAAATGGAGCCTGTTGAGTGTTGCACTGGGATACAGTTTTTGTACGTGAAAGGACGCACGCCACGGGAGACTTTTGATCAAATGAAAGTAACCTATGGTGATGATACCCCATCATATGGCCTTGCAAGTCCTTATAAAGCCATATGAGGCTATATGATGCCATTGAAAACCTGGATCACTGCACGACACTCAATAGGCTCCATTTCAGATTTCAGTTCAAAAATCTGTTAATCAGAAACCACAGTTATTACAGAGCTGTAATTTACCACTTAATTTATAGAGAAATAAATAATTGCACATGCAAAATTTGAGCTTGATCAAACAACTGGAAGTGGGTCAGGGGCATTACTTATAGAACTTCCCTCGTTCTTTGCTCCATATTTTGAGGGTTGACATTTCAAAAGTCACCCTCTTATTGGACTTTGAGTCAGAATATTCCATATTAAACATTGGGAGTTGTAAAAAAGGCTATTGATAATTTAAAACCTATAAAAAGATAAGAAAGTATACCGGGTTTTTCAAATAAATCTCACAATAAGGCGGTAACACAAGGTAGAAGCAGTGCTGAGCAGTGAATGTTTCCTCTCCTAAGTGTTTTAAAGAAACAGACCTACCTTTATCTGCAACTATTTTGGGGGTTTTAAGGAAAAGACTGCCGTGCTGCAGATCCATCATCTCGCCTTTCAGCTTGTCCTCCACCACGTCTACCAGGGCTAGCTCATCTGCCAGCTCCTACGATAAACCAAAGAAATTCACGTTAACAAAACACCAACAGAACAGCTTCTTAAACTCAGTTTAAGCCAATTATTTCAAATTTCAAATATTTTGTTCTTTTGAAAAAATATAAATAACACATTGCAAACGTTTGTGCCATATACGTACATTTGATCACATCACAAGCTCCAATGTTTTTTATCGAGATACCGTGAAACAGACCAACACAAAATACAATATACCACATTTGACTCTGATGCCTTTTTGATGAAATGCATTACAGCCAACAATTGGAAAGGGCTGCTAATCATGCATCACACAAATCTGGATTTTACAGAATTGTGACGAAAAGAAATGTTTCAAAGAAAGCTGCAATAAGGCCCATTTACAGTTTTCCACAAGGACGTGTGGTGATGCAGCAGGCATGTGAGGGAATGATGAGGTGAGACCACACTTTAAACTTTTGTGCTAGATAGATAGAAAATTACCCCCTCACCACATGCAGAGAGAATTCTATGAAACACTGTGGTGGATAGCTTCATACTGAGGGATTATTTATTTATTGCAAATGGGACAAGAAGGGAGGAGATGGAAGGATGCAGTTGAATGCAGGGCAATCGTGGGAAAAAAAATGTTATTTATAGACTGGAAATTAATTCAGAAAGGAAGCAATTCCACCTTCTGGCATGACAATGAGCTATAGAGGAGAGAATCGAACATTCGCAGGGACAAATCATCCAGTTTATCTTAACATTGCTAAGCCTTTTCACAAAGTTAGTGAAATAATTGCCCCCCAACAGCTGTAACTGCAAAGAAAGGCCACACCTTTTCGTTTTATTTGTGAAAGTATTAAAAAACTTTATTAGCATCCATCATTATTTTCCATCTGCTTTCCAATTATGTCTCAATTTATAGTTGACAATCTCAGAAAATCTCAATCAGTTATAACTTAAAGGTACAGTGCAGGATTTTCATTTTCCAGGTGAATCATCAAAATAAGTGGTCCTCCTAATTGTCAATAATTCTGGTGATATGTTTACGTAAGGTGGTCCTACGTGCTCATCCCCATTTTCACTTATCGGTGGCGAGTCTGACATAGTGGAAAAATTGCAAATCTTCTTTTGGAAAGTAAGCTTGCATGAGTGATGCAAACAGCAACTTTTAATCAGAGTGTGCACGAGGAGAAATGGGCTCGTGCATGCTCTTGCACACGTTTAATAGGCGTACCTTCTCTGGAACAGGTACAAGGTTGTGCATAAGCATTTTTTTTTAAATTGGAGAGGGCGGGTCTTTTAAAAAATTCACGAAAATCCTCCACTATACCTTTAAGCTTGTGGTTGCAGTGTGACAAAATTCAGTAACATTGGTATGTAAAGAAATCTATGATTTTAGGCATCGCTACTTCCTATCACCTAGATGTTTTAGACAAACTTTGCTCAGTCTTAGTTTTCAAAATATATATGATCCAATGAGGGATGGACTTTATTTAAACATTTCTTTTTTCGGGTCACTTTAGTAGCTGCCCTATTATATGTTGACATTGTTCAGTAGGAAGTACATGTAAGCAGGGGCGGAGCTAGATGGGGGGCCAGGGGTGGCCATGGCCACCCTTAGCCAATCATGGCCACCCCTGTGGCCACCCCAACCATTTTTTCCTTCTAATATAGACGGTGGCAGCAGCAATACTCTGAAGGGGAATGTTCAAACTTAATAAACTTTTAAATTTTACATAAATATTAATAACTACTTCAAAACAGAAACACTGTGATTAATTATGCACATCAATATACAAACATTAAAGATGATAGATACAGAATCCATGCCCTTTTCAGAACTAAATTTTGAATTATTTGGGGTAAACATAAAATGATGTGCCTCTGCAAATTTTCAGAGTATTCAGTAAAATCATATATAAATAACTACTTTAATAATAACTTAAAAATTCATTAAATGTGGATGTTAGTAGATTTAAATATCTTTTACTTGCAGAATGATTGTTGTTAATGTAAAATATGTTCGCCCCAGAACTCAAACTTGAAAGAATTTTGTCCACTATACCTTTTATTTACACATAATAGATGTTTGAATATACCTGTCTATTTGTTAGCAAAGGCTGCAGGAAAGTATGGTTTGTCTTTATTTTAAAAATATTGATGTTGTGCTTGTTCCTGTTGAAAGATTGTAGATTGACCCTGAGGTTCTGGTGCCTTTCGGCCACCCCTCAATGTACATTGGTTATTGACTGGCCACCCCTTACAGGATTTTCTGGCTACGCCTCTGCATGTAAGAACCTCCTTCATGACAATAAGGAATAGAGAAGATCAGAGGCCAAGACATCAGTAATCTGTTGTCAATCCAGGAGGATCCAGGGAATTAACCCATACTGTGACAGGAGTAAGTAGGTATCTCGTGTAAAGAGGTGTAAATACTGGAAATCTTACCCTGAGAAGAATACTGACAGCACAGGCCATGCCAACCTGACCCACACCCACTACTGTCACTTTATTTCTGGGGGGCTCAGGAGGACCGCTGATCAGTGGGGTGATCAGCTTTTCCAGGACTGAAGCCATTTTTAGTGCTGAAATGTGTTCATAGAATGAATTAATTTCAGTCAAATAAGATGCATCGTACATTACATGCTGCATTGCAAGTTCAACCTTAGAATAAACTGCAGTCTGCCACTGAGCAAGACATAAACCTTTCATTTATGTCTTCATCATCCCCTTTTTTTTACATGTAAAACCAATAATCCAATAGCAGAAAACACACTTCCCGAGCTCTGTCCCACTCATGATTCACCTTGAAATGACATGCAGTCAGACACAAAAAGCAGCAATACTTGCTTTGTTCAGCGACGCTCCGAGCTGCAAGGTATAAATACCACAATGTAATCAGCATGGCAAAATGATGTGACACCAAAGCCGAGTTTCCCTTAGAGTTGCATCAATAACACTTCCCACAGAAGGGGCCGTGCTGTCCACAATGTCGAGGCAGGTATCCAGTCAGCTGCTGCAGCAGCAGCATAGAGAACATGTGACTCGGGGCTGGATGGAGGAGCAGGGAGCTGCACAGATCTCCTCTCCCTTAGCTCTCCTCCCTTCATGGAGGACGGAGCACAATAATCTCAGTAACTGCAGGCTGCTAAAGGAGTTACCGTAATCCCTTAACACTGCTTCCATCTGCTGCACCTGCACTACCCATGAACCTCAACCTCACCTGTAAAAAGCTATCCTCTAAATAAAATATAAACGCTGAAATAATTTATGGAACAAGAAATAAGGTAATCATGATACATATTATTTAACAAATAAATGTTAAAAGTGAGGATCTGAAAGCTGCATATAAAAATATAGATTTAATCTTTACTCATACACAGGAAAAAATCAAAATCTAGAAAAGTTATTTTTTCTTAAAATAAGTGCATTTTTTGTTAGATTGAGGAGGTAAAAGAGACATTTTGCCAATAGACCAAGACAATTTACACTTAAAATAAGAAAACACAATTGTATTGTCTTATTTTAAGTGCAT
>NW_015150974.1:253697-266971 GCF_000732505.1 Cyprinodon variegatus | reverse complement strand
CCTGAAAACAGGGGCTGATTTATTGATATTAATAAATATTTTGTGCGAACGTTAAACTTATTGTGTGGCCACGAAGTAGTATTTCGTGCGCACGTTATACTTATTGCGTGGCCGCGAAATACTACTTCGTGGCCACAATTAAAAAATGTTTTTGTCCATGTCATCAGAGGGGCTCCGTAGTATCAAACTGTTGACTTGGTTGAATTTATTTTATTTTATTTTTTCCCCCAGGGATGTCACAGGAAGAATATGTTTGAGATTTTGCCTTTGTTGTGATCTTGGCGCTGATGATTGGCTTAATTAATCATTTCATTCACCTGTCTAACTCTGCCCAGTTTCTCATTACTGCACCTCTAATCCACCTGCTCGTGCCTCTATTTAAGCTGCCTGCTACCAGTCATCAGGACCAGATTATTCTCTGGAGCAAGTAGTGAGAGTCTGTCCAGCTTTACTTTAGGGTGATTTCCTGTTCTGCCTCTCAACCATTGGGCCCACCTGTTCCTGTCTGATCTGTTTGTCTGACCTGTTTATGGACATCTGATGGATTTTGCCTGTTTGGTGAACTTGACAGGCTCAAAATACTCAAATGATCCTATAATTATCCTATCAGAAGCTTCTAAAGCTTTGGCAACATCATCTTGTCTTTCCCCAAAAGTATTTAATAGCGTGCATCAACCTAAAAGAAGATTCATCGTCCAAAAGAATATAAATATTTATACCAATAATAACAGTTTAAATTTAAATACACAAACAGTTCAACCCATTAATTCAAACTGGGAAACTCTGGATTATCCATAGGCAGGGTTATGTTCTCCAAGCACATAAACATTAGCAGGTATTTACATGGCTTAGCACCAAGGTCAGGAGGAAGGGACAGCACTTCTGTTTCTTCACAATAAAAGCATGCTTTCCTTTCCAACAGCAGTAGACATAAAATAGATAACATGGTATTAAGTCCTTCATGCAGCATTAAGGAGAATATTTTATTTTAAATTAGAATTAAGTTTATAAAGATATTAGCCTAAAAACAATATCTGGCGTAGGTGTCCCCTATAATATGATAAACATAAAAAGCAACAAAGGTAAAAAATGAAAAATATCTAAAAAAAAAAAAAAATCCACCATAGGATGCTATATAATTCCACAACAACCTAAATGATGTGAAACTTTTGTTTTAATTATATATATTTTTCTGACCATTGGTTTTCTTTACAGTTATTTCTGGAGTTACTAAACATTTTGCAGATTAGGAATAAATCCAAATGAACTTTATACATCCTTCTTGAAAAATACAACAAATAATCCTCAGGAATAACTTATTTCTTTTCAACATGGATCTAAACTACCTTTATAGAGATGCAGAGCAAATCCTGGCAGTCCACATGTTCTAACATTTAGTACCAAACCTGATCAGACCAATCATTCAATTCAACAAAAAAATGGAAAGAAACGATCAAAAACACAAGTTAGTGCAAACAGTTTAAAGTTTGTTTTATTTCCGTTTAATTTTAATGCTCTTAGAAGGAATGATCAACTAGAACTGTTGCTTAGTTTGTTTAAATCAACTTAATAAGTCAATATTTACCTGTTGTCTGGAGGTTCTGCGTATGTTTGAAGCTGCTGGCCTTTTCTCCAGAGCAACTGCAGGGTCCACTGCAGACGTGCTGTACTCTCTGCCCGCCGCTCTTCCTGCCTGCTGTCAACCTGCAGCCTCCTGGATTTATTTAACTAAGCCTCTTTGTCTCCTTGAAAGTCTCACTTTGCACTCCAGTAGGAAACCCCAGCCAGACACAATCAATATCTTTTCTGCTAAGATATTAATAAATGGAACTCTTAGTAATTTTGAGGTAAAAATTTTTCTGTATTTTTAAAAAATGATTCTTATTAGGGCTGAAAAAACGATATAAATTTCCTTTCTGCACCAATAAGAGAAATAAAAGTTGGTAGAAAAAAGTCTTTATTTCCGGAAATCCATCCCTGTCTTGCTTCATGAAGCTTTCGAGGGTCTCTCAGGAGGTTTACTTCATCAGAGAAGAATTTAAATTTATATCTGAAAATATTATCGAGCAGACACCAGTGAAGGAGTACAAATAGAAACAAACAAATCACACAAAGAGGTATAACGTTTTAATATACTGTCCTCCTTTAGAAATGAACGGGGTTACAACATTACTAAAACCCATTTTCTTGCCCTTCTTTAGATATTGGCTTAGCAGCAGACTTTCTTCTTTGTATTGACTTTATTTTTTTTTAATTATAGGTAAACTTTGTGCCTCAATAAGAACCTTAAATATTCTCAGTACTTGGAAAAGTCCTAGACAAAGACAATTAACTGCTGCAGATCAACCGTGCAAAATGACTCCAAAAATAGAAAGCAGGTGTCTCTTCCTTTCTATTGTTTTTTATTGCTTTTAGAAGTTGAGGTTTTCTTGCTTTTATTGTTTTATCTGTGCTACATTGGTTTCAGTAATGGATGCAAAGAACTGGAAAACTGAAAAACAGAGTTCTTCTGGCTGGGAAAATAAAAGGGATTCATCGGATCTTCTGGTTAGGTGGTAAAGACGTTAAACGCCTTCATATCATGTCATTTGGATGCATTTATACAGGAAAAAAGAGCTTCTACACCAAGTATTAAGTGTATATATGAAAGTGAATTAGATGCAAGAACAGAAATGCTTGAAATGCATCACTGTAACAAATGTACAAGTTTCTGAATTGAATACCTGACTAAAATATACTTTTCAGTCTGGCTGTTCATTAATGCAATGTTTCAGGAATAACATTTACAAGCCTGCAAATCCAATTTGGTCTCAATAACGTTGCTCTGGTTTTATCAGCCTTTACACCTCACTGGCCTCCATAAAAGGCTGTAAACTTTGTTATGATGTTGCACTTTAGCCCTTCTGAAAATCTTTTTTTTTTTTTGCAAATGCCTGGTTTAAGGGTTCCATAAAGCAGCATGTGAAACACTGATGTTTTGTCTGTCCTGTTTGCTTGAGCTGAACTAAAGCTGAATTCAGTTCACGGTCATGTTGGCATCATTCTGCATTCCAAAGTAGAGGATATTGCTTTGCTCAATATTCTTCATTGTTTTCCTTTATGAAATGTTACTTTCCATTTATATTGCCATTTTCAAACATTCAGAGTACAAAATATTATCCTTAAAACCTCAGTCACACTCTGGAAAAAACAATCTAGAAATAAATAAAAAAATTCTTAAATTAAGTGTATTTACCCTTGATTTGAATAGGTAAATTACATCATTTGCCAATTGAATGAGTATTTTTACCCTTAAAATAAGATAATTAGATAATATGCACTTGAAATAAGCCAACGCAATTGCTTTTTCTCATTTTAAATCTAAGTTGTGTTGTTCCATTGGCAAAATGTCTCTTTTAACTCCTCAATTCAAGAACAAATGCACTGATTTTAAGAAAAAAATGACTTATCTAGATCTAGGATCTAGATTTTCTCCAATGCATTATCTGTTGGGTCAGGTCAGGTGCCAGGGTCAGGTTCAATTTGCATGTTTCTAAGCAAAAACAATGCTTTTTTTGTTCGCCCACCCTATAAAGCCTCAAACTCAGTGCGAATCCAGACATTTTGAATCGAGAAAGCTTCCTGGATAGGGAGCAAAATGTTTTCAAACTTGGAAACAAAATCCAGTGGATTGTTTTTTAAATTTTTTTTTGAATGACTATGACCTGGATGACTGAGAATCTTCACCAGCATATTATCTGTTAGGTCAAGAAATAATGAAAGAACCAGAAATCTGTTCCATGTTTCAGTTTTCTTGCTGCTTTTGTAGCATCTAGACCTAATTAGACCACCTTTATTTAAAAATCCAAATTATGATCTTGTCAAGCAAAAAAGCAAGCTTCAAATAATAGGTTAATTAAAACAGTTTATTTATTGAAATAGAATCCTAGGTGTACACTTCCTTGTTTAACATTTTAGATGAGGTTGTTAGTTAAATTAGTGTTGTGCCGATGCCATTTTTTTGGCCATGATAATCGATACCTGGCTGTGCAGTATTGGCCGATACCATGTTTGAAATTGTGTGTGTGTATATATGAAGAACTGCATCCTACTTGGATGTAAAATAATTGCCATCATGGCTTTGTCAATCTGCTCCCTACCTTTGTGAAGCAGGAGACTAATACAAAGTGAATCCAGTAGAACTTTTTATCGCCTACATGGAATGGGTGACAATAGTTGAATAAACTTTTGGCTCTTAAAATGGTATTGGTGCCCTATTAGTTGGTACTCACCGATACCACCATTTTAGTACTGGATCAGGGTGCCGCCTGACACTGGTGTCGGTGCAACACTTTTAAAAATCAGACCCAAACTTTCCTAAAATATGTCAAATTCTCTAGGAATAAATCTCTAAGTAAAAAAACTGCTTTTATTAGGCCCTATAGGTCTACTGGGCACTTCAAGACTGATACTTTGCAAATATCACTTCAGAAAGATAAACTGCTTAATTTTTAGGCTAAAAAAAAAATAAGGGGACAAATCAAGTGGCGAAAAACCGAATTTATTTTTTGACACACAGCCTACATTATCATAAATAAACAGATTAAAAATCCTTACCCACATAACCCCAGTCATTTGTGTCCATTATTGAAGAGCTGCCTGAAGATGAATCACTTGTTTTAATTCAGCAAAATTCTGATTAAAATACAGTATTACTTGCATGTCTAACATATTGCTTGAAATCGTTAAACATCTATAAAAAAACTGTAGAACATGCCGCCTTAGAAAAATATCAAAATAGAAACAAAACCCCTCTGAACCCCGTTCCAACCCCCCCCCAACTCTAAGAGTGAGTCCTTTTTTCTGCCTAGTAACGCTGCTTTTACTTGTTGTAATTTCTGCCGAGGCAAGAAGTTTAGCTCTGACAAAAGAAACCAAAAATATAACTGCGTTAAACTCCTGTGAGTTTATTTCCTCCAGGTGTCATCTTTGTAGTTCTTGAGGTCGTTGAAGCGGGCTATGTGGGTGCACTGCAACAGCCAGCCCTTTATAATGGACTGAAGGATCCAAAATCTCATTTAAACTGTTAAAATGAAAGAGACAAATGGGAAAAGAGTACAGCCGATATAAACTCACATGGGCTTACAGATAGAGATGGAATATAAGAGTGATGTTTTGCATGTAAGTCATATTTATCGGCGTTAATACAAAAAATAAAATAAAAATACACCTTTAATTTGGATTTTTTTCCTTGTAAATTTGTGACAATGCTGGTAAAAATGCCAAAAGAAATAAAATAAATTCATGGTCAGTTCATTCATGATGTCACTACTGAGTTTAAAGTTTACTTATTCATCAAAGCCACTGGGAAAGAGAGAGGAAAGTTTTTAATTGGTTGGTTTTCCTCACAGTGGACCTGCTTGCACCACCTGTCTCCTCTCACCACAAACCACAACGAAATGGTGTGAAATGAATCAACCTGAGCACCAGACATGACAAAAAATAAGAACTAGCTACCTCTAAAGCTACAGAACCAATTTTTTTTAAATGCATACAGACATAAAAACATCATGGTATTAATAGAAGCGCTCTTTTGAAAAAAAGGTAACATGATAAACGGGAGGGCACTAAGTGCTAACAAGTGTCCAGGCACTTCACAGTCAGAAAAACACCTGGCACAGAGCGTCGCATGGAAAACTACAGTATGACCGTCAAAGAACTACAATCATGCACGGATAAACTGGCCGCTCCGTTCCACTCGGTTCTACATATACAGGGTTAAATGCACACAAAGACAAACGATTCACAGATTAAAAATCAACATTTAAGTCGTTTCTTCTGACTGTCGTCCAACAGCTACTGTTTGGAGCAAACTTCCGCCTGCTTGTGGTAGGAGGAAAGTCGGAGTCTGGTAAAATAAAGCATCTTGTTCCAATTAAATCTTTGTCTTTTGTCCAAAACATAAAGGGATAGGAAGAATGGGCGTGGTCTGTTTTTTGAGTTGTGGCGGCGTTGTGGCAGAGAGGCGATCCGGGCACGGCTGCTGAGGGTCCTTTAATTGCCGGCGCCATCAATGGCGGCTTTGCTGCTGCCGATGCCCAGGTAGTTGGCTGCCGACTCCACAGCGCTCTGGACAGGGACGACGACGTTGTCTAGGAGGCCTTTCAGGGCGTCAACCTGATCCGCACTGAGGTTCTGGTACACAAAGTACAGGGAACCAATCACCACTACAAGGAGCAGGAGTTTGAGCAACAGGGGGAGGAACCCTCTTCCGGCTGGAGGTTTGCTGGAGGCGACGGAGCTGCTTGGCTGAGAATACGTCTCGGTGTAGCTGCGGCTCTCGGTGTGGACGGTGCGCTGCACGCGGGACTCATCCAGCCAGTACTCGCTGGGTTTTAGGGGCCGACCGGCTGCCCCTCTGATGGGGCGCCTGCATGTCGCACTGTGCAAATAAAAAAAAAAACTGTTAATCAACCATCAGTTTGGTTGATAGATTTATTAGCAGCTTCATAAGATCAACGTTTACCTGATTCCTGTTGGTGTGCTTATTTCATTGGCAAGGATATCTTCAACCACACCCTTGCTGGCCTTCTTAGGCGTCTCCTCAATAACAACCTCCTCCACAACCTGCGAGTGTAGCATCAAACATTGTCAAACCAACGCGCCCTAGAACACCACCGTTCTCATTCATTTAACCACATCAAGTGACCTGCCTTGGTTTGTCGTCTGCTGCTGGTTCTGACTGTGACGGGAGCTTTCCCTCTGCTCCTGACAGGCTTCTCAACCACAGGAACCGGTTCTGGTTCAGTAATCTCTACTGAAGAAAAAAAAAAGGCAAACATATTTAAATACAGCTGCATACACAGTCCAGCTGAAAAACTGATTAGTATCAATAGCTGATCTATTGATTGGTTATTACCCCCCTAACAAACCTGGTTATGTCTAAAAAGATTGTCACCAGTAAAGCGATCAAAGCTCACCATCCTCTTTGTCACTGTAGTGGTCAGAGTTTGTGTTGCCGTTCTGGTTACTGTCTGCTTTGGGGAGAGTTGTGACGTCTGTAGGAGCTCCAGCTTCGGCTGCAGGCTCATCCAAAAGCTTCTGAAGCTTCTTCTCATAAACCTTACGGGTAGAAGCTGAGGGGTGGATTACAAATACGATACATAAATACCAGTTCTTTAGGTTAAGGAATAAAACGCTGTGATTTAAATCGACCAAATCAACTATTAAAAAGGATCAATTATTTATTATTTACGGCTTAGATAAGAGGATGCTAAATTTTTTTATTGTTGAACCATAATCTAAATACGCAACGTTTTCCCTGCAATTTCAATAAAACAGGGATGTTTGTCATTTTAAATAAACATTTATTTCTATTTTCATACACTTTCCCAGTTCCCATGATAATCATAATGTATTAACAAAAACAAAATTATTATAACTTTGTATTTAGTTTATAATCCTCTTTAAGCTTTACATTTGTTGATGGAGCATTTTTAATGTTTTTTCCTCCAGATATCTACACATTTGTCTTTCACAAATGTTTACAATTTGTATTTAATTTGACCATGTCTACTGTTTTCTTTCAGATGCAAGGAGATAAAACAAAACAGACAAGAATTTCTTTACAATAATCCCAGCGATATATCCCATCGGACATGTAATGTCTTTATGTTTACATTTATGTCAATTTCTATATCCTTGTCAACATTTCCCCCTTCTTTTAAAACATTGGGAAACAATTTAATATTAATGTACTAATTTGTTTTATTACAATTACTGTCGGAAGGCTGCAACTCCTCGATTTCCAGCCATTTTTGTAGAAATTTGCATTTTCCCCATTCTCTGCCTTCAGAGCAACCAGAAGCAGTTCCGCGCAAATATATGGCGATATATTTGCAAATATGTATATATCGTTTCATAAATTGTTTTTATAAACTTTTTTTTTCTAAATAAAGCATTTTAAATGTCAAAATAATCACATTTAATGAATTTTAATGCCAATTTAGGCCCTAATTTTAAAAAATAATTATTTAATGACCCGCAGAAACCCTGTTTACGTGTTGTTGGTGAAGGTTCTCGGTCATCCAGGTCATAACCATTCCCAAAAAAATTTAAAACAATCCACTAGACTTGATTTCCGATGTCTTCAAACACAGAAACCAAGTCCAGTGGATTGTTTTAAATTTTTTTTTTTTAATGACTGTTTATGCGTTAAACCAACACAGATTATTCCACACTATTGTTTCAATTTTCAACTTAAAAACGGGGTCTGTGGAAGCTTAAATACCAAAAAAATACACCAAACTTCTAGTTTAATAGGAAGTAAACCATAAATATAAAATCTCATGCTTGACTGGCATTGTCTCTTTGTCACATAGCTTTTATTCAGCTATTTAGTTTCATCTATAAAACGTGTACAATACTCTTTAGAAATCAACCTTTATCTGATTAATAATGTAAAAGGTTTAAAATGTTAACACCACGTGCCAACTGTGTGGATCTAATAAACTCACCAACAATAGGTCCAGTGTCCACACCATGCTTTGCCAGCTGTTGTTTCAAATCTTCATCTGAGAGCTCTGTCACCTCCACCTCCTCTGTGCGGGGTTTATCCGTTTTCTTTGTTGCTTTCTGATAAACCAACAAAATCCAATTAGATTCACTGAGAAATATTATTGTTAGGATTGAATAATTCACTTTTATAAGCCAGCAGTGTGCAGTTAGCTCCACTTTAAATAAATCCATGCCTCCTCTCAGTCAAACTTACTCTCCCAGAGCGGCTCCTGTTGGAGACCACCGGCGTGGGCAGCTCTTCGTCGCTGGAGAAGGTGTCTACAGGCGGGCTTTTCTTATTGTTCAGTACCGTCAGGTTCTTCAGATATAACTGCACATAAACCTCCTTCTTATGGTCCCCGCTCGGAAGCGGGACATTGTGCGCTGAGAGCTCGTTCTTCAGCTTATCTTTCGTGAGAACCGACGGATCTTCGAGAAATTCTGCCATACTAACTTATATTCAGATATAGCCTTTTGTTTAAATAATAATTAAAAAAATACTTAAGATGGTGGTTTCTTCTTTAACTCTTCGCAGTGATGAATTATATACTCCAGTAAGCCGCTGCAAAAACAACAACAGCAGAAACGTGAGCGAAAAGCGCTGTTGTCAAACAGAAGTGGCGCCTACCCGCCTCCTGCTCAATTAGCCTCGCCGAAGCGCTTTTTCTAAAATAAACGTTAACTTCTGTATGTTAGCCTACCATCGGAAATATTTCCATGGAGTTTGGAATTTTTGGAAACGGCTCAACGCTTGTTCTGAGATAGAACCCCTCTGAAAAACAGGCATTAACTGGCTTCCTATTGAAATAGTTAGCTTAGCTTCCAACCGGTCCACTTGCTACTGTCTGTCCGCGGTTGCAATAGGGCCTCACAATAAGCTGTGTCGCTATTGGCTGACAGGAGCCTGTTAGCTTTAATCTGATTGGTCGCCTATGAATGGAACCCTGACAAGAGGCCGCCACAAAGGAACCGCAGCCAGGGATGGTTTTTTGTTTGTTGTTTTTCAAACACGGCACCATTATCCTGCCATCCTGATGTCTGATTATATTTTTAAAATATAAACAGCTTCAGTTATTCTTTACTTTGCAGATAAAGTAACGGTATTTTGAGCAACTATTGCAAAGCGGATTTCTTTGACCTAAATGTTACCCATAATAAGTAAATGCGAATTATTTGCCAAACTATTTAACCTTACTCATCAATGGACTTTTTTTTACTTATATAATACTGATATTACATAATAAAGAAAACATTAAACAATAGATTTAAAAATAATCCACTTTCTACCACAAGGTGGCAGCATGAACACACACTTGAAAGATGAATAAATATTTTTCTTTTCTTTTCTGGAGCCAATTTAGTGAACGTCACTTAATAAAATGAGTGACGCAAGATGTGAGAATATTTTAAAGTTTCTTTTTGCTCTGAATGGGCTTTTATGTGAACATATAATTGCATCTAAGTTTCCATTACATAATGTTACAATTTAAGTTTTTAATAGGAATCTTTAATAGCAATCTAAACAGGTCAGCTTTTATTTTTTTGTCTGCCTTGAATGTTTCACCTCATTAAATCCCAAGCAAACACTGTGGAGGCTTTTTAAATATGAACAGGCTGATTAAGGTCAGGCAACAGGATTCCAATTGTGTTTCATATCTGTTAATACTCTTTAGATGAATGTTCTTTTGCATTACCTAAATGTTCTGGAGATTTTTGTCACACATATGGCTTCATGTTCTCCTGAATGATTTGATGGATAAGAGCAGAATTCATTATTTGGTTCTGAACCAGCAACTTAGTGCCTGATCTTCCCACTACTCTAAAGTTCGACTGTCAAGTGAAGCATGCAGTGTTTTAGGTGCTTTTTTTCTGGTTGATTGACTTTATTGATCTCACAGTCGATAAATTTACTAATTTCATCAGCTGAAATAGTCAAAGGAGAAGAAGAAAGTGCAAAAGGAAGAAAAGAAGCATGGGGTATATGCGGTATACAGTGCATCCACATATGACAGCTTTTTTTATTTTATTAGCAGGATTATTATACAGGGTTATTGCACAGGGTATTTATAAAGATGGATATTTATATTTATATATATATATATATATAGCTATTGCACTGGGTGGTTGCATGGGTATTTATATAGACAGGTATTTATTGCACTGGGTGTTGAATATAGAGAAACAGGTTATCGCACATGGTATTAAATAGTAATTACATTATATTGTGTCCTCTTTTATGATTTAATGAGAAACAAGAGAAACAATTAACATAGAACCACTTTATTCTTTTAAAAAGAAAAGAAAAAATGAAAGAGAGCATTCAATCATCAATGGAGAGAATCGAGTAAAGAGTAAAAAGTGTGGAAAATGGGTCAGTAAGCCCCCCTTCCAGCACTCTATATTAAACACAGCCCTTCATCCTGTTGCTGTTTTAAAAGCCTTAGAACAACGTAAGCAGTTCTATGAAGAATGAACAGGAAAAAAGCATTAGAATTTTCACAGTCACAACAAATAAGCACCTGATCATTTTCCAAGTTCTGGTTTAGATACTGTATTGTTTTGACATGCATTCTTGTGTTCAAACAGAATCTGAATGTGCAGGCATCTAACACCTCCAGCCCTGCTGTGGGAAGTGGTTGAAGGTGTCCCCTGTCCTATCCTCTCTCAGGGTGAGGGGGGTTGGGTTGCTGTTGAAGCACTGAGCAATCGATCCCCAGCCCAGCCTCCAAAAAACACCACACTTCAAGTATGGTTCAATTTTTCCACAGTAGATTTGCCAATGGAGTGAAAGCATAAAAACTGTTGAGCCCTTTGAGAAACACTTCTTAAGCTTTCTTTGTGTGTAATTTACACAGAAAACAAGGCTGTGGCCAAGAATCACACAGAGAGCCTCTTTAAGCATAACAGTCATGGGCTCTGAGAAATTATCAAAGCCTACTCCTTAATCGTCAGCATTCATATTTTCAGGATGAGCTCATCCAAAATGGAACTGCTCCACCTGATGTCGACCACTCAGAATATTTGACGACATTTCTTGACAGTTTAGTCTGAACCTGGTGAACAAATGAAACAACTGGGAACAGACGGGAAAAATAATTGATCTGACAGCAAAAAGCAGTCAGATGTTATATAAAGTTGAAGAGGCAAATCATTTATAAAAAGCTATGTTGTGTTTGGAAACGTCAGTGCATCTCAGATGAACATGAGCCTCGATCGTACATGTTCTAAAAGAGGATTTCTGATCATTTAGGAATATGTTTAACAGAGACTCCTTGGCGGAGTTTGTCTTGGATTTTCAACTCTTTCTAAACCCCAGTTGAGCCAACCACCAAAGTACCTTAGGAAAAGTCAACCTTTACCACCCAGTGAATGTCTGATCCAATTCCACTGACACAAGAAAAAACACTCTTGCAAGATTAATCAATGCTGCATTGTTTCAGCTCCCTGTAAGATAACAGGAACGTCCCTTCATTTGCATACCCCGGCTACACAAGCTCGATTTATTCTCTGATTTACACCACACTGATTTCCATACTGCAAAAATTTGAATGTTCATGCTTGGTGATAATGTTTTAATTCTTTTACTCCTCCAATCTATCACAACAATGTCAGCCCCCAATGATGTTATTAAGATGCTCAGAACAGTAATGTTCCAATGCTAATACAGTATATGAACTGAAAAAAATAATGATAATACAGCTGTTTTTGGCATTAACTTAATCCTATTTAGTTTCTTTAACACATTTTTTCCCACATCTACAGGGAGGGCATAAACAATTGTGTTTAAGTAACTTAATATGATTAAGGAGATGCCAAAAACGGTTGCATTATTTCTTCACCAATCTGTTGACAATCTCTTAAGTTAGGCTAAAGGACACATATTTACTTATTTAGACATTTCTGTCCAAAAGGAAAAATGAGACAGCTCCTCTAGCTTTGCTGATCATTTTAAACCCCTGGAAATGATTTAACTAAGAAGAATTCTTCTTAAAGTGAAGAAGATTATGGACAACAGTGAGCATCCTCTTCAGAAGATTTTTTAAAACAAGAACAAAGTGTATTCAATAGGAGATTTCCCCAGGCAGAACATGTGCATCTTTTTATTTAAAGTGCCTTGAAAGTACGCGTGTCTCTGTGTGCAACTAGCACTGTTGTGGTGTTGTAGAGATAGTTAGCAAAACTAATATCTTCATCTAAGCCTTGAACTTGTTAAATCCAGTTCCAATAAAGTTATTTAGGGAAGTATTCACTCTGATTTCCACCTCCATTTTAGGCTTTTAAAGTAGCTGTAATTAAACCTTTACTTAAGAAGCCGTATCTTGACCCAGAGGACTTGTAGAATTATAGACCTATATCCGATCTTCCTTTCTTATCTAAAGCTCTTGAGAAAGAAGTTACCAAACATGTGTGTGAGCACTTATAACCATAATGAACTTTTTGAATAGTTTCATTTTGGTTTTAGAGCTCATCGTAGCACTGAAACAGCTCTGGTGAAAGTCACTAGTGATATTCTTATGGCCTCAGATAATACATTTGTTTTTGTTCTTATGCTGTTAGATCTTAAGATTGCATTTGATAATTTTTTGAGGAATTAAATTAACGGCACCAGGCAGGTTTAAATCTTATTCATCTGACAGATTTCAGTTTGTTCACCTAAATGATAAAGCTTCTTCAGTCTCCTTAGTTAACTCTGGAGTACCACAGGGATCAGTGCTAGGACCAATTCTCTTTACTAGATA
>NW_015150974.1:229724-253580 GCF_000732505.1 Cyprinodon variegatus | reverse complement strand
ATAGATAGATAGATAGATAGATAGATAGATAGATAGATTTCTGATAATCCTGTGTATTCCACATATGTTCTTCAGACTAGTGCTGCACCAGCAGTCCATAGCATAAACGAGGGCACTCGGGACACAGCAGTTTAGAACACATGTTAAAAGAGACCACAGTTTGAAGAAAGTACAGTCTGGATGGGGTTTTTCTGTAGAGATGATCTATGCTGGTGGCTCAGTACAACCTATGTTGCAATGCTACTCCCAGGTACTTGTAGGATACCCCTATCTCCACACTGCCCCCCTCTATTTGCACCAGCTGAGGTGTTTGAGGCTTCCTTCTAAAGTACAGAACCATTTCTTTAGTTTTCGGGACATTCAGTTCCAGCTGGTTCTTCCTGCTTCAACCCACAACGTCCTCCACCAGCTCCTGGCATCTTCTAACAACCACCTGTAATTGCCTGCATTGTTAATATGTTTGACCTAAATAAAGTTTAATGTATCCTTAGGTAATTATTATAGAAAAAGATTGGTTGTTGTACTTGTATTGTAGGAATGGTGGGAGAACATAATTGAACATGTTTAGATAAAAAAAAATACTTTGCTACAACTATTATATTGGATGTAAAACCCAACAGGAATAAATATTCCAAAGAGTATCCTGTGAAATTATCTGGTATAAAGCAAATATGTTTAACCCGCTATTAATAAAAGCATGCAGGAGTTTTTTTGTTTCTTTTACTGTCTGAGACCGACATGACTATACATTTGTTGTCTTTAAGAGAGACTATCAGTAATAAACCTTATTTGCATATTTAAATGTTGCCTTCAGTAGTAATATTTTAGCTTGTATGATTCTGGATGTGGATTATTCATTAATTGTATTTTTTGGGACAAAAATTAACAATTTTTGCCTCGAAAGTGGAGCATGTTCTGTCAAATGTATTCATTAATATTATGTATTAACTTGCTATACGACTGTAACATGCTTTAGCCTTGTAGTGAAACTGTAATATAGAGATGTGTGTGTCATCAACATTTGTATAGACAGCACAGAAATACTTCACACTAAAAAATCTGCATAGACATAACTGGGACCTTTATAACCCTCTGATGTAAGGTAATTACTTTGCAGCCCAAAAAGTCTAACTACATGTTTAAAACTGCACCTCCATGTTGGTCTGATGACAATCTGATGGTTGCTAATTTCTGCGAGTTGCAAGTGAAAACAAATGTTTGTTTTCTAAACACAAAGTTTAGAAACATTTTGATATTGCACACTTTAACCTGTTTCCAGTTACCGTTGTAAATTGGCTAAATGGAATTTTAAGTCTAACCAAGGTCTAATCCAGGTGGGACTTTTCCAAACCTTCCTGACGAGGTGCGGCAGATGGTTCAAGTCTAAAATGAGCCGGCGACCTCAATCAAGCGACTTCCAGACTCTTGGTTTAACAGGAAAGAAATATTTCTCTGCTTGACTTGGCAGATGCCCTTAACAGGCCGACTTCTGTTTAGTTTTACTGTCTGCATGGAGGAACACTGGAACCGGACAAGACCTTGAAGAGCCAAAGAGCTCTCAGAAGAGTTGACGTGACACTGCGGTGCACCCCCGAACTGTTTTATGTCCTCCTCGGATGTCAGGGCTGCTTGCTCAGTGGCCTTCCTCTTACTTCAGTCATTTTACCTCATCACTAAGCTAACCTTATGAATGAGAAGTGGATAATTAACGGATACTTAACAGCACTTGTCAAGTGGCAAGTGCCAGATCAGCGTACATGCCAGCAGCTTGGTTGTTTAAAATTTTTTTTTTTATTATTGCAAAGGTTGACAGGTTTTCGAGCTCAATTTCAGTAAAGTTCCTGAAAAGAAAATCCAGTGGATTTTATCAAAGCTGCCAACAAGTTACCTCTTCAGGGATCTTTGTGTGAGGTGCCTCCATAGACCGAGTTGAATGTGCTAGTGATTTCCTCGCTGGTCGATGTGGGGTTTTGTTGGTGTCAAGTTATTCTAAGTAATAGCCCTCAACTCCCTATCTATGACGGCCAAGAAAAACCTGGTACTTCAGCTGATATAATCTTATCTGTTTAATCTTGAAAATGGAAACTTTTAGACCTCCGTGTCCCGCTGCTGGTATAAACTGATCCCAGATTGGCCCCCTTCAGCAGAGCTCATGTGGGGGGGAAAAAGCACTTGCTGTCATGTTTACCATTTTTCTAGGAGGCAGTGTTGAAGGCTAGAAACTCGTAGCAGCTCGTAGATTTGGGTAAGAAAACTTCAGGGTTCTATTGATGCTCTAAAGCCTCACAGCTTGGCTCTGCTGTGCCAGCGGCGAAGGACAAATGTGCCAAAGTCTGTAGGGTTTGGCTCTTTCTCTCACCCCCTGGCGTCTAACACAGATGTATCCAGCTGAGGTACAATAATTTGACACCTCTTAAGCATTTGGACCCTTTAGCGTGACAACCACTGCTTTGTTTTATATTTCTGCCTGTTTTGAATGTGATAAAAAATTACAGTCAGCAACAGCTAAACTGTGTTTTTATCCACTTTGGACCTCTGCCCCTTCCCTCCCCATTCAATTCATTTTATTCCTCCCTTTCATATGTTGGATTTAACGTACACTTTGTGGTAACCTTGCTAGGTTATCGTTTTTTTCTACGTTCCCTTATACTGAATAAAGGCTTGTTTCTCAGTGCTTGCTTGTTAAGACTTCAAGGACAGCTCCCTCCATCTGGTATTAAGTATTGCTGGTGCCAGTGTCGGGTTAACTGACACTCCTACACTTCTACTAATGGCAGCGAACATTCATCTCCTATGAGGTGCTCACCTTGGAAAGAGAAAGAAAAAAAAAAATCCCTAAGCCCCCTCATCCCCAATCACAGTGGGGCTCTCACCACCCACTGAATGAGACTATGGTCATGAAAAGGGGGATTGTTTCACATTCAGGCATGCGAGAGCCAAAAAAAGTCATATGCATGTTCTGTCATGGATATGCTCTCCTTCCAATTTCAATGAGATGTTGAGAGGTGTTGAATGTAGAAAGAGAAAAATCAGCATGTCATTATGTGATTCACTCAAGGACTGTGTTTTAGCCTATTTATTATTATTTCTTTTTTGAAGGGGCCTGCAAAAATTTTATCCTGCAGTCAAAATAGGGCATTAATGCATTTCCAGAATTGATTGTCATGATATATTTGCATGAAATTCTATCACCTTCTGTTTGATAAGGGGATGCAACACAAATATTTTTCTCTTAACCAATTTTTGCAAGGCGGTGGAGTGGTTGCTTTTATTGTCCGGGTTTGTTTCCTGTTCATACGTGGGTTCCCATGGTTACTCCCACTTCCTTTTGAAGCTCATTAAATTGAACATTAGGACATTAGGAATAGTTTGGGATTATAATTTATGCTTCCGTCTGACAGCAGAAATAAACAGTTGTGTTTGTTGAATTTTCTTAAACGCCTGATTTGAACCTCATTATCCCTGCCACAGTAACGCCTACTGACTATGCAGCCCAGACAAAATACTGTCAATTAATAGTTTTATTTGACCATTTACTCATTTACAGTTAATGTGTAACTCTTTATGAAATAATGTACGATGTTGGCATCAAGGATCTATAATCTCATCACTCCATAGACTGGCAGGCAGCAGCAGACAGGACAGAGCAATGCATTCAATGCAGAGCATTACTCAATATTTTGCAGATAAATTAAGTTAAAAGTTGATATATTTTGCATAGTACGACAAATATCACATTTGAAGCAGTGATAGACCATGAGATTATGTGCCTAAAGGAGTTTGCTAAATGTTTTAGTTTTCAAACAGGTCATATATATTTCATCTTTCTCAGGTTTCAGCTAGCAGAAAGAAAGATAGACATGTGAAATGATCCAAAAGTTCTGTTATGCATTTTCAACATCATGCAATAATTTTCTCCCTGATGATAAAAGACCCGAGATAAAATCGTTTTTTGAATCCATAACTATCTTGTCCAGATGAGTTATAAAGTCAAGTGCTTCTCAAACCACAGCGGGACACCATCAGCATCCGTCCTCCTCTGATCCCCCTTCTCCTTGGAAAGCTAAACAGCTTTTTAAGAATGAAGAGGTTTTTCAGTTTGTTGCTAAATATAGGCCACCTGGTGGGCGGCGGCATATTCCACAGCCATTTTCAACAAAGATGAGCCCCACGTCCAGCCCAGGGCCCGGCGGGTGGCGAGTGCTGGTGGTCCGCTTTTCTCTTATGCACTGGCTCTTAAGTAAACACTGCAGTCCTGCGGTCAGCTACAACATGGCAACGAGCGAAAGGCCTCTCTGTGCAGATATACACAGCTATGGTGTGTTGTCTCTCCTGAACCCTCTCAGTTTTGGCCCGCCCATCACAGAGGCCTGGGCAGGGGTCGAGGACCAGAGACAGGCCTTGATGTTTGATTCCAGAATCCTGCTGGGAACTTGGTGGTAGGCGCAGTATTGAACTCCTCTAAATAAACATCTACAAAGCTGTCTGTTATACATATTAGCTCTTATTCATCCTGATTAATACGGTTATTAAAATCCGAAAAGAAGCCTACTCTACATCAACCATCGACTAGACCTGACACCAATATTTTTCTTGGAATGATGACAAATACTTTTTCAATTGTAACCAAAATAACTTTGCTTGTTTTTTTCTTTTCCTGTTTTTGCTATGTGAATTTTAACCTAGAAAGTGCATGGGAACAATAACCTGATATCCATAGAGGAACTGTTAAAACGCTTTACTAAAAAGAAAAAAAAGAGCCCCTCTTTGCTCATTTAACAGTTTCTTTTGCTATAGAGTAGAGAGAGAAATATCAGTTCTAATTTAAAAATGTATGAAATATGAGCATTTCCGTCACAGAGGCAAGGTGAAAGGACATTAATCATCACTATCATTTCCAATAAAGACTCAGATTAATCAAATCGGAGGATAACTGAGCGCTCCACTGAGGAAAATAAGGGGCAACAGGTAAAGCTTTATTCATTCAGCTCTGTTGCTCTCCTATACACGAAGATCATAATTTAGAGAGTATCAGTGGCTACCTGTGAGGACCACAGGGGTGGCAAATAGAAGGGGCTGCGGCTTTCTGAGCTTCTTAGCACTGCGAGCAAAAGGATTTACGGTAACTCTCAGACAAGCGTTCACAGCTTGGACGTTTGGCCGGGAATTGATATTGTGTCTGGCAGAGGATCAAACCCACTGAGCCTGAGGCCCAAAAGTACCTACACAAAACCTGAGGATGTTTGAATGATAAATCGCCGACATTTAGTGGTGAGGCTGAAAAAATATTGGCCTTGCTGGGGATATCAGCTTTAATCCTAATTTACAGTGAACGCACATGCTGGGAGGTTTGATTGACCAGAGATCTGCTTCTGGTCTAATTTACACACTTCTCGGCATCAGAGTGAGGATATGAGTTTTCCTGCAAAGTCAGCACAGGTGTAATAAGAGAGACCAACCATGCCATGAAATAAATATAGTCAGTGGGGGTGATATGTTATATCAGCTAGTTCAGATATATCAACCAAGTAATCATTTAAGATAATATCGATTCTTGTTAGGCAGCCCAGTTTATTCCTCCATGCAACTGCAACTTTTCTTATTCCTCCTTTTAGCTTTCCGTCATGAGGAAATTATGATTTTGATAATAGAGGAACTACATTACATCGCCAAAAGTATTTGCTCACCCATCCAAAAAAACGTAATCAGGTGTTCCAATCACTTGCATGGGCATGGGTGTGTAAAATCAAGCACCTTGGCATGCAGACTAGTTTTTACAAAAGTTGGTTAAAAAATGGGTCCCTTTCAGGAGCTCTGTGAACTGGGATAGGATGCCACCTGTGCAACAAATCCAGTCGTGAAATTTCCCCGCTCCTAAGAATTCCACAGTCAAATGCCAGTTGTATCGTAAAAAAATTGAAGTGTTTGGATACAACAGCCAAACAGTAGTGGCCCACATAAACTGATGGAGCGGAGTTAGCAGATGCTGAAGCGCAAGGTGCGAAGAGGTTTCTAGCTTTCTGCAGAGTAAATCCCTACACATCAACATACTTCATGTGGTCTTCAGATTATCTCAAGAATGGTGAGCAGAAAGCCTCATGGAGTGGATTTCAATGGTCGAGCAGCTGTGTTGAAGCCATGCAACATTAGGTGCAATGCGAAGCGTCAGATGCAGGGGTGTAAAGCATGGCACAGCTGAATTCCAGAGCAGAGGAGACGCATTCTCTAGAGTGACAAATCAAACGTAATTATGTGTAATTCTGATGGAAAGGTCTGGATTTGGTGGTTGCCAGAACAGTACTTGTCTGAATGCATTGTTCCAAGTGTAAGGTTTGATGGTATTTCCTTCTGCTATGCAGGTCATATAATCACAGGTCGTAGCTTCCAGATGTATTTATAGACCTTGAATCATTTTACCTTTTGAAATTACATCTAAAATTTTTGGAAATGTTAAAGGGGTCATAGAATGCAAAACCGAGTGTCCATTGTCATAGATGAATAACAATAGTTCAGTGGGTGAAATGGACGTACAGATAAGTTCAAACCCCATCGACTCCTCCTTTCTCTGCAAGTCTCACAATTCTAAACTTCCACCATAAAATCGGGAAATCCAAACAAAGCCCCAAATTGACATCAATTCGGGCATGTTGCCTTATTTGGTTCTGGCCTGTACTTTTGTCACGCCCCGAAATTGACAAACAGACCGTTCAAAGCAGGATTTGCTAAACTTCTTTTACTTAAACAAGGGGCTGTTCCGACCGTAAGGCCATCACAACCGCAAGCTGTAAGTATGATTCTGTCGCTAAGCTGTTGATAGCAATGCTAGCATATCTAAGGTGACCAGATTTGGGTTTCTGAAAAGGAGGACACTTTTTATTGGGGGTGGGGGTGGGGGGAGGATGTCTGGTCACCCAAAAAATTTGATGTTTCAGTGAGTGAGTGTTTGTTGCAGTGATGAGTCAGCTTTGCTCTATGTAAACCAACCAATCAGCGCACAGCTTACCTAAATATTCATGAGCATACCGTGAAAGGATGAAAACCTGTTGCTTCTGAGGCTCTTAACCAGGCTTTCATTAGAGCTCATAGAACAGCAAATATGCTATTTTCAGCCCAACTGATGTTAAACACCCTATTCAGAGACCTTAAGGACCAGCACCAAATACCCGATATAATCATTCTATGACCCCTTTAAATAAATAGACAAAAGAAAAAGTAGCAGATAGTTGTGCAAGCAATAGTAAAATAATGCATTGTTCATTTTCTTTAAAAAAAAACATTTAATTTTTAAGATTGTGTCATGCATTTAGAATTCAGCTCTTTTTGCAGTGATGCCTGAAAAGAAAAAGAGCTCAGATGGCTGTTTTTAGAAGTTATATAAAATTCTTTCTTGGAAAATCTCAGTATAAGTTCAGGTGTATAATGAAGACCAAAGAGGATATTTAGTGAAAGCATTAACCAAAAAAAGCAGTCAAGAGGCCCGTGCTGACTTTGGAGGAGCTGCAGAAAACTACAGCTCAAGTGGAACAATTAGTTGATGCACCAACATTTTTTTATGGAAGAGTGGAAAGAAGAAATACAAAAGATCTTCAATTTTATACATGTACTGCATACATGTAATATGCTATTTGATGCAAAAAACATTGCAATTTACCTCAAACAGTCAATACTGTGGAAAAGCATGGCAGCACCATGTTATATGGATTTGTTTATTGGGATTAGGAAGTTGAAATTCAAGTGAACAAAAAGCTCAATATAGGGGCCTAATGGAAGAAAAAAGGTTATGGCCTAGTTCTTTTGCAGTAAGACAGCCTTTAACATGGAACCAGAGGTATAATAGAATGGTTTAGCTCAAAGAGTATTTATTTGTATGAATGGCCTAGTCAAAGCTCAGACCAAAATCCAGATGGCACTAAATCAGAGACCAGTCCTAAAGTACAAGTCTTGAATGATATTGCACAGCAAAAACCATCTAGAATTGAGTAAAGAAATTCTTAAATTGAGTGTATTTACCCTCAATTTTAGCAGATAAATAAGATGATTTGCATTTGAAATAAGACAAAGCAATTCTTTTTTTCTTATTTTAAATGTAAATTGTCTTGTTCCTTTTGCAAAGTATCTCATTTACCTCCTCATTTCAAGAAAAAATGCACTTAATTTAAGCAAAAATTACTTATTTAGATTTCAATTTTTGCAATGTGCCCAACAAATTTGATTGAGCTTAAGCTGTTTTGCAAAGAAAAAAAGTGCAAAAAATGCAAAACTCATAAAGCCAAACTTGAAAAAACTTGCAGCCACAATCCCAACAGGAGTTGGCTCTATACCTTTATGAGACGACGTTGGTCTGATGTAGTGTTTTAAACATCCATAGCACTGAAATTAAGGCCAGGGAGGATGCACTAATCCAAACAAATCAGGTGCCACCCGGGAGAAAAATACCCATGGTGCTAATATTAGTTAGGAGACTGATTTAGGTGCTACTATTAGGCTTTGGCGTCAATACTGGTCCAAAGTAGGAACGCCCTCAACACTTTTCTTTGGTCTGCATGCCCTCCGTATTCAATGGCACACTACATAAGGTTTTGAGGAGCCAGACCAAACATGCCAAGACAGACCACAGGGTTACTCACAGCCCCTGCACATTCTTTAAAGGCTCAAATGCAACCTGGTCCCATTTTTCAGCAGCTTGTTAGGCTCAGTGTGGTGCAGAGAGGCAAACTAGGGAGAAAAACCTCTGTCCCGTTTTCTATAGCTCTTACCCCAACCACACTTTGGCAAAGCAATAAGTGCAGTAACCACAAATAAACAATACCATATGCTAGACTAAAATTGAAGTGACAACATGACAATTCGGGGCCAATTCAATGAAAACCATTGTAAAAGCTGAAGGAAACTGCACCTCCCGCTGTTTGGTTGTCGCTTAAACTGTTTGGTTTTTATTAATTTCTTGTCCAAGAAACTTTCTTGCTCTTTTCCCTGTGTCTCCCGTCTCTCATTGGAAAATGCTCAGACTTGGCCTGAAAACAGTGCAAGGCATTCAATATGTCCGACATGTCATCAAATCAAGCTTACTTTGAAAAATGCCTGTTATGACTGCAGCCAGCCGTATCCACCACCTCTGTGCCCAGCAAGAGGGGACACAGGAGAGGAAGACTTTCAGTCAGTCTGAATAATTAATCCAAGGAGACTTTGAAATTATTGGCCAATAACAGACAGAGTGCTGCAGTACATAGACGACAAGCAGTAAAGGAAAAACTTCATCCAGTCCCATGCAGAGTTATTTATGCTCCTTGAACTGTTTCACATGTCAGACTGCAACCAAAAATGTCCATGTACTTTATATATGTGAAAGACCAACACAGTGTATTTCTAGATTGTGAGATTAAAGGCAAAGGATACATGGGATGCAAAGGATGCAAAACAAAAAGTACAAGTGTGCTTTGTATTTATTTATTAGGATAATGATGTGTCAAACCAAGTTCAAAAAAAGTTCAGGCGGTCTACATGCATGCACAAATTGAGGTGAACCACCACTGTATCATCTTCAACCCACCACTATACTGAAACATGGTGGTTTCAGTATTATGATGTAATGATAATTACAGTTTTATGCCATGTGTACCATTTTCCTTATAACTTACAACATGCAAACATATTCGTTGGCCTACTGAATAAAATCTCATAAAAATACAGTGAGTTCTGTCATTGCATTGTGAGAAAATTTTAAGGAGGGAGTCTGCACTCAAAGTACATTAAAAGTCAGAAAAAATGTTTCCTCCTTTTGTAAAATGATTTGGTTGTGGTTTTTGGCAACAGCATCGCCAGGGCTGCGGGAATACTCCCTGTCCATACCAAGGACTTAAGCAACAGGTCAAATATGTTATGAATAAACTTTCCTCTAAGTCACCCGGATCAGACCACTAAAATCTGGCCACACCATCTACATTTACCATTATCCACTTATAGCCGCCAGATGACAAACTGCAATCTCTTTAAACTGTCTGGACTATTTTGTTTTTGTATTGTCTGACATTTCCTTAAGTGCCGTCTTGCATCGACTGCCATTTTCACTGTTGGTTTCTGCTGAAGACCTGTCGACTGATGGAAACAGAATGGCGAAGCAAGGAAAGTCAACAGTTTAAACAGTTCAAAGAGCATGAGGGTGGTATACCCAAATTGCAGACATGTATTACAATAAACCTTCTGTGTATGATTGACTTCAGAAGAGGCTTTTGTTTTGTTCTCAAGCCAAGGGTGGATGTCGTCCAGATTTGCGGGTCTATGAGAGCCATAAAATTCATTGATCGTCAGTCCAAAATAAAGACATCCTCAGAGGGAATCATAAAACAAGCTTCTTATGAATTGTTGCAGGTTTTGTACAAGCTTGTAGATAGATAAATGGCCAATAATCAACTTTCTTGACTATCCCCTTTCAGCAGGAACAGTGAAACACTGGTGCTGATGTGACACTTTCCTGGCCACTCACCTGCAGTTTTCATTTTAAACACCAAAGACTGCTGATCAGCTTATATTTTGTTTTCAGCACGCCAATCTACAAGTTCCTCTAAGTCCAGGCTTCCATCGGCCACAAAACCTACACATTCCTCCTCTGGGTCCCACCGCAGAGGCAGCCCGCCTCCTCCGTTGACCAAGACTCACTGTGAAAGTTTCAAAGAGGAATTGACTCTCCAAGAAACACAGCCAACTTTACCACTGAAATAGATTTCAATAAATTTTAATTTCCGCAGCCACTTTTCCTGGTCTTGAGCAGGTAATGAATTAGCAAACAAGGGCCTCAAAAGAATTCCCTCCCATTACTCTTTACTCAATGAATTACTGTCGACCACACAAGAAAAACAAAGGATGGCAAGTTTATTTTGCTGCGGTGGGTCGTTTCAACATAGCAATTATTCACTGACACCACCATCAAAGCTTCTTCGATCAAAGACATTAGGAATACTCTGTATTGCATTGTCACATCATTATTAATAAAAAGTGGAGGCAATGCTTTGTATATTTTGACACAGGACAAATTTGGATTGCTGAATATTTCTCCAAGGAAAATTTTACTGCAGCAAAAACTGACAAAAAAGTTGTTACATAAACAGAATAATACGTCTAAACTAAACTATTGCAGAGTTATATAAAAAAACTTATAAGAGTGTTTTCTTTTATGAAGAACAACTAAAACACCACAAAGTTAACAAAAAAAAAATCTATTCAATCTCATTCAAGTAAAGAAAAGGTGTTTAAAGGAAATATAGAAATCAAAATTATTCCGATTAGAAAAATTCAGTAGAAATAATTCCAAATATGATGTTTATTTCACAAATAAAACATATTTCTTTGCATGTACAGTGCCTTGATCAAGGTACAGCCACAGACCTGAGGGCATTTCTTTGTTTGAATTTGGATTCAGTTTGAGAGACCAACTTTTGTTAAAAAAAACAAAAATAAATCTTCATAAGGCAAAGCCAGGCAAGCAAGTCTTTACAGCACATTTCATTGGCAAGACAAAACAATGAGAAAAGAAAAAGAGTGATTCAATGGCAAAGGGGTAACACAAATGGTTAAAGAAAATAAAAAATGACACACTGAAATATTATTAATTGAATTATAAAATTTAAGAAAAGATCAAATTATTAACAAAATGGAACAAAAAAGGTTGGAAACTAATGTTTATTTCAATATAACGGTATATTCTAATAAACACATTTTATGTTTGCTACAGTGGACTTTAAAATACTAACAGAAGTATTTAAAAATCCACTGTAGCTCTGTCTGTTTAGGTTTATGTAGGAGCCATAGGTTGTTATATATTCATCTTGTGCTGTTCGGATACTATTCTCCTCTCTAGGGGTGTATTTGCACACTTATGTGACATCAGCGGACGCTGTCACCGGCATCTGTGAGGGGCACCTTGGCTGTGGTGTCATCTGTAGTAGTTTGTGGGCTCACCTGAGTTCAACATCGACCTGGATTTGACGGCTGGGTGCACTTTCCAATATATCAATGCAAGGCTCATTAATGTAAGTACTGTTTTGTATTAAGAACGGGATATGGGGAGAATGTCATAATTGGTTTTAGAGATCTGACCCAAATGCAGAGAACCACTCAGAGACCAGGGGTAAAGTTTAACAGGTTTATTGAATGTAGAAAAACACTGAAGAGGAAGCTGGAACTCAGCGGACTGGTGAACCGGAACCGGAAAGTCTGAAGGGGAGTACATATGGATCAGTTCAGGGACTGTAGGAAAAATGACTGAGGCTTGAATATGCAGGAGAGAAACCCCCATTTGGGGGGCTCTTTGTTAATCCTTGAATCCAGTTTGTGGGGGTTTAATCCAGAGAAGAGGGAACTCGTTGGAGAGCGGACAGGCAGACACAGGTTGGACCCAGAGGAGTACAGGAGCGGACTGTCACTTGGTTTTCCAGATGAGGACTTGAAAGGATTGTGTGGAGGTTTTCCCCTGCTCAGTGTGAACTCAGTAAATCCTTCCAGGGGGAGAAGGTCCAGGCTATCCAGTTACAAAGGAAGGCCTCCTCCCAAAGAGAAAAGACAAAAAACAAGATAACACTCAGAGAAACAATGCTAAGGTTTAGACTCTGCTAAACTCAGCTTGGCTTGAGTACCCAAAACTGGCAAACACTCTGGCGTGGAGGTAGTGACAGCCTGCTGCTCAAATACTCCTCCGGTAATGACCCAACGAGCCGCAGGTGTGCAGGGAGAACCCATCGAGGACAGGGCACCACCTGGTGGCTGAGAGACAAAAATACAAAAACAACCCACACAAACTGGAATCCTAAGAGAGAATAAAAGAATATCATTACATGTAATTATTCAGCGCGACGCATCATCAGTAGTGTGGTCAGAAAATGTAGTTTCTCTGATTTCATATATTAATTTTTGCTATATAGTATACTCACTGTAAAGTTTTAACTCAGTCAGTTTCCCCTGCAAGGCCACACAATTCCCCTGCATGAGGGTGTTTGCAGATAAGCCATACCTTCTTCCCATAACAAACCATATTCTTTCTCAAGGCTTATTCATAACATGTTACCGTGCCATCAGGGCTGTATGATGAACTGTTCTCTCTTTGCAAAGATAAAAATAGTGCAGACCGAGTTAAATCAATCAACCTCCGTTCATTTAACTGGAGCAAATAGCTTAATCCTTTTTCCCACTACAGTAGCCTATACCCCTCATCTTCCTAGCCGAGGCATTTGGATAAATTTGGGTTGATACGCCACAATAGTTCATCTTCCTAGAAGGTGGACCTCCAACCTTTTGCAGCATCTGAAATGTTTTCATCCAGGATCTTCCTGCATTAACTATCTTCCTTCTCAAGACTGGAAAACCTTTCAGTCCCATGCAGTATATAAATATCCACTATGTATGATACTGTCACCACCAGTAAGGGTTAGTTTTTCTTAACTCTCAGCAATTTGTAATTAGTACGGAAAGTTTATTTTTGGCCTCAACTGGACAGAGCACCTTCTTCCACATGTTTATTCTGTCCACTGAATGGCTTTTGAAAAACTGCAAACAAGGTTTCTTATGGTGTTCTTTCAACAACAGGTTTCTTCTTGTCATTAACCCTGAATTGTGGAGTGAACAACCCAAATCTGTCCTGCCAACAGACTCCCCACCTGTATGTATAGGTTTCATGTTGCTTTTGGAAACTTCTATAATTAATGCTATTAGTGGCTGTCCTGCCATTATAGACAGACCCCATTTTTATACTTAAAGTTAGTTTTTTTTACAAATATTACCAATAAAATGCATTAAGGTTTCAAGTTATAATGTGGCAAAGCTTCAAAAACCTCAAGGGGTGGGGATATTTTTGAGCAAGATAACCCTAAAATATTTTCATTAGAATACACTGGTAAGATTGAGACTTTACTAAATGTGAGAAAATATCACTTCTCTGGTGAGTTTTGTTGCTACTGTTGCATGAGATGTAAATATTTTTGTTGGTGTGAGTTTGTATAACCGTGGCCGTCTGTATATATATACGTGTGCATTTAAGTGGTCTGTGTGTGGCCAGACTCGATGGGCTGATCTTGGCCCCTGAGCTCTTGCTGGCGTTCAGCACGTCTGTAAAGAAACAGCTGGAGGCAAAGCCAACACCGGTCGCACTCAGGAGCTGAGCTCTGCCAGCGGCGACAGATTCCAGAACTTTCCACTGACCTGCGTTGCCATGCCAACGGGTCTTGGCACACCACAGCTGTCCTCATCTGCACACCTGGCCCACCAAGGGTCCAGAATCACCTCTCCTGTCGCTGTGTGATGAACAGGTCATTTACAACCCAAGTGTTTGTGTGTTTTTCGGCGTTATGGGCCCAAGTAAAGAAAACAGTGTGCCACCGGACCTCCTGTGTGTTGCCCCAATCAGACAGAACTGAGAAACTTAGCATTTGAGAATAACCTGCCTTAAATCTGTTCAGACATCAACTGTAGGAATTCTACAAATAGAAACTTAAAAAAAAAGAAGTAAAAAAAAACTTACTTACATTATTGAAAATGCAGTTCAACAAGGATTTATTCCTGTTGTCTTTGATTGTGAGTTCCTAAAACTTTAGTTTTAGTAGGTGAATAACTGCAATAAAATTAAATGTAGCAAATAAAACAGGGAAATCACTTTTAACAGATGAGTCCCATCCAGTCTGCTTCTTATTATTTTCAGAATCTTTCAGAATCACCTCTCTTCCAAGTGCAAAATGTGTTTTTTTTAATGTTGGTCTGCTTTACACACGTCCAAAACAACCATGGATCTTTTTTTTTTTCTCTACTGAGGCACTCTACAGAAATTAAAGGAAAAATAAACATTAGCAAGATTTCTATTCATTTCTTCTGTTATCCCACAAATCCTCTCTTCTTCTCTTGTGCACCCATTCACAGACAAGGTGGAGAATCTCCACCTGAAAGATGGAAAAACTTTTATAGCAACTTTATATTTTTTTGTTATAAATTTTTTTTCTGAGTAATGTGTAACTGTTTTGATCCTGAATATGCAGCACTAACCTAAAAATAATCCCTTTTATTTGTAAGAGGAAGGTATAGTTATACATGTCACCAAAACTTATTAAGTTTATAAGACTTAGAGAATAAAAAATATAATGTAAATGTTAATAAATTATCACTTGTTGAATAACTGAATAACAGTTTATAGTTAAATTAGTTTTTTAACTGTTATTATTGTATATGCATAGGTCTTAACTCTGGATTTTTTCTAGGATCTGCTAAAATTAACCCTGAATCTTGTAAAACTTCAGAGGGATTGCAGAGGATTTGCAAGATATTACAAAAGCAACTCCAGATCTTAATTTCTTTTTACAAGATCCTGGGAAATTGTTGGATCTAATACATTTTTTTTATTATTTTAAACTCCTTAAACTTTTGTGTGATCTCCCAAAAGTTACTTTGTATCACTCAAAGGTTTAACATGATGTAGTTTTTCAGCAAAATGCATTTACTTCCCCTGAAACATCTTTTGCTAAGCTCAGTACTCCTGACTGCTGTTAAAACTAATATCCTACTTGAGTGGAAAAGATAAAACAAAATCTTAACTGTTTTGTAACAAAAATTTTGCACAACCCAATAAACATACATACGTGCAAAATACGTCAACTCAACTATTTCATAGAGAGACACATTTTTATGTTTACCACGACTGTGGACAGAAGAATATTGTTAATTATCAAAGCTGTAATTATCTTACTAATGTAATTGACACAACTAAACCATATACATAATAATAATGCAGAAATGTACCAGAATACTACTGTATAATATACAATATTATAATAATACTGTATTATACCGTACTGTACTGTACTGTAATTTACAATATTATACTATACCGTACAATAGTATACTATACGATATGATACGGTACTGTACTATACTATACTATACTATACTATACTATACTATACTATACTATACTATACTATACTATACTATACTATACTATACTATACAGTGGTGTCTGAATTTGTAAATGTAAGTCAATAAACATTTAAAAAATCTAAGATTTGTATTTTTTTCCTTGACATCAAGTCATAAATATGAGATCAGATGTTTCATCTGTGAGAATACAAATTAAGAAGATACAACTTTGCCAAATTTAAGGTATAAATCACATGTTTCACAAGTTTATAAGTAGGAGTTACATATTTATGACAAGTGACTACTAATTTAGGAGAACAAATCATAAAATTGCAAGTACCGGTAAGAATTAAAACTCCTCTCCATACCAGATGATGAACCAGAAGGTTATTCTCCAACCAGTATTAAAAAAAAAAAAGGAAGAAGACCAAAAACAGAAACATGGAAAGAATTTTAGAGCTGGAAGGTTGTTTTCAAAGCACGAGCAGCATTTGATTGAGGTTTCTATGATTGTCCTTTTCTAAGGGTTTAATGGTTGTTTATGCTTCCAACTAGTCAGGCTTTAAGTTTTATCAGGAATTACGATTTGCACTCTTACATTTGTAATTCATATTTTTGAATTTATCATTTGCACTTATAATTTTGCAGAGTTTTAACATTGTAATTGATATGTATAACTTCTAGAGGTGTAACTAAAACTGTATATATATATATAATATATACTTATTTATTGAATATGAACATAATATATATACTTTATATCATTTTACTTATAGTAAAGTAGTAAAACCATAAGTAAAATGATAAGTAAAACAATATAAAGTGTATACAGTATATTATAGGTATATATATTATTTTTCCTGAAAGTTTTTCTCTTTTATTTAAATCAGTGTGAGAAACAGGGAGGTTAGTGTAAGTAAATCAGAAGAAAAGTGTTTCACACACCAAAAACAAAAAAAACTGAGTACCATAGAGCAAAGCAGAGACCATTGCTCTCATTAAAGGGGCTTAATGTTGCGTTATATTTACCTTTGGAGTTTGGGTTAGAACTCAGATTTAGAAATTACCTCACACTCTTAAGTATGTTTAGTCTGTGAATCAGAAAAACCAGATGGATTTGCTGAATGTTTTGCTAAGTGACCAGGTTATAATTTGCAATACACACAAATAACCATCACCTTTCTTTTCCTGTAAAAAAACTACCTAGTGGAAATAAGAGCATTTTTGCAGGTATTATGCATACTTTAAGCCATTAAGTCCACATTTCTGCATTTAAAATGTTTTATTAAACAGATGTAATATTTCAATCATAAACGCTTTTTTAAATTAGCTGTAAGTGGAAAATCATGAAAATTAACAAAAAAAAAAACAACCCTTAAAAACACCAGTGTAGCTTAACACCTGTATAATGCCTTTCATTTGATCCATTGAAGTGAGATACTAAAACTAATGAACTATTTGTATTTGTACTATGTGCACAACTACTGGATATCTGATGTGTGGTTGAGCCATCTCTATAGTTATGCTGCTATAGGCTTAGACTGCTGGAGGACAAAAAGGGACCCCTTTTTCATCATTTTATCTCTCTTCTCCCACTGTGCAGAATTTGTTAGTTCAACCTCCAATGTTATGATGTCTCTGCTTTTTCTCATAGTAGCTTCATCTGGTCTTTTCCTGTTTGGCTGTGACTCCATCTGTCATGGTCTTGGTTCTGCTGTTCTTTACTTTGCTCTTTGTTTTCTTGATTTATTGGTTTAATTCCAGTTTTGTTGTATTTCTAGATTTATATTAGTTCTCATGTTTTCCTGTTGTCCCCTTTTGCCCTCTTGTGTGTGTATGTTCCTTTCCCCTTGGCTCCCTCGTTGTCTCCTCTCACACCTGTTCCTTGTCTGCTCGTTAGCCCTCCCTTTGTCTCTCTCTCCTATATATGCTCTCCCTCTGCTCTCACTCTTTGTTGGTTCCTTGTCTTTGCTGTCTTCCCATGCTGTTGTCCACGTTCCTCGTCTCTTCCTGGCTCCTCGTGTTTGGTTTTCCCCAGATGTCTCCTCCGTTCTGGTTTGCCTTTTATTATTAGTTGCATTTTTGGATCCCTGCCTTTGTTACTGTTTTTGCCCCCATTAAACTACCCAGAAATCTCCTCAGCCTGTCTGCCTCTGCATTTGGGTCCTCTACAACAACCAAACCCTGACACCATCCTGGAGAGAAATATAAGCTGTGATGCTGCCATCAGCACCGTTGTTTATACATGTTTATATGTTTATAGATGTTTATAGATCAGTGTAGTCCTGTTTCTCTGACTCTGATTAACTGGATGTGCTCTCTTTCATCTTCTCTCATGGGAGCTGGCTCGGAGCTCGTCTGCCTGGCTGTGTGTTTCCTGGACAGGGCCACCTGAGTTGACAGTTACGTTCTGTATCTCTGCTTCTCTCTGTATGTCTGCTTCTGTCTCCTTGAACCCCAGTCGGCCTCAGTAGATGGCCGCTCACCCTGAACCTGGTTCTGCTGGAGGTTTCTTCCTGCTAAAAGGGAATTTTTCCTCTCCACTGTTTCTATAAGCATGCTTGGTGTGAGGTATTGCCTTCGAGTTAATGAGTCGAGGCAATCAACTGGTTTTAATGTATACCTTTTACGTTCATTTAAAGTTGTCAAGAATACAAACATGACAAAGATATCTTATCTGACTCAGTAGAACACATTACATCCAAATATGAACATGGGGTTATGAACAGTTCAAAATATGTTGTTGTATTTAGTAATTTTCAGTATCTCAACTCACATAGAGTCCAATCAATTCAGCACAAAGGAACTCAGCTCTTCCTGATAAATATCACCTTTAAAACTTTTTAATATGTAGTAACGACACAAGAACCAATTCAGATAATTATTAGATTAATTTTTTTCCAATAAATTTCAACATCTCTGCATAACACAATCACTTTATTCCGATTAAATCCCAACTGGGAAAAAATATAAATAAACCATTCTTCAAGAAAAGCAAAGCCATCCAGTCATTAGTTTTGCAGCTATCCAGTCTTCAAGGAAAGAATGCAGTAACAGTGGAAAGCAATGACTCAATTTCAATCGGGAAACTTCTCACAGAACCAGGCACAGTATGAACATTTATCTGCTATAGGGGTTAAAAGATCAGAAAGTAGACAGAAAAAAAACAGAAGTGTTGGATTGGGGTAACTTTTATGAGGAAGCATAGCGCCAACAACAATTTCAACAAAACAAACAAACAAAAAAAGCAGCTAACATTAGAAGCACTGAGCCAAGAGTTACAGTTGCATTAAAGAGAACTACTGTAGAGTGCATATAATTAGAGCAGAAACTGACTTTGTCCTAGAAAGAGACACAGTGTCGAAGCTCAGAACATAGGACCCAGAGTTCAAGCAGACAGATCAGGGTAATTTCAATTTCTGGATTTTCTTGGGTAATGTTGAGTCTGAGCCCAGAAGGAGTGGAGTCCGGAGGGATTATTTCTCCGTAGCATACGGCGGAAGCTACCCCCAGAGTTCCAGGAGAGCAGCAGAGCAAGAACGAGCAGAAGCCAACGCATGAAGAAGAGCAGAAGAATTAGCAGAGATAATTCAAAGCCAGAGTTGAAGAAGGAGCAGGTTTCCAGGCCTGAAGATCAGAAGTCCGAAGAGATGACGAAGGGGTTTCCAAGCCGGGGTCAGAAGACAGATCCAAGGTCATAAATAGGCAGAATCCAGGTAACAGTCCGGAAACAGTTCAGGCAAACACAGCAGAACAGGGGCAACCAAAACTTAAACGTCCAGTGGCAGAAACTAGTCGGGATCCGGTGATCAGAAACTCGAAGGTAAGCTAGAAAACGTTCACACTCGGCTCAGATAATTTGGCACTGATGGCTAGGAACAGGCAGCTTAAACTGAAAGCAGGAATCGGTGGATCTAATTAGAGAAAATTATTGTCGGGAGGAGCTAAGCAGGTGGAAAAAAAGAGCCAAATCCAGCCATTAGTGGCAAGATCATGACACACAGGTAAAAAAAGTGTCAATGAGCCACATGTTAGCAGGAAGAAAGAAGATCACAGAGTAAAAAAAGAAGATAAGCCAGTCCTAAAACAGGGAGAGAAACTCTACTCCCACTAAAGTGCCCTTTATCAAACCTTTTTTAAACTGCTTCAAGAGGCTTACTTCATATTACATCATTAAACTACAGTTTTCACATTTTGTTTTGCTGCCCAGAGCAACAGCAGTTCTGTTTTTAGTAAGATGTTTCGGTTCATTTTGCTTTAATATATCCTATAACTCATTTCACTTCATTTGTGAGTCAGGTAACACTAACATTGCTACTTAAAATAATAAGAGGGTGATGATTATGAACAGTTTTTTTCCATGTTATGGAGACTGCGGGCTTTATGCTATTAGATAAATATATAATTGGAGCACAAAAATACAGCACAATTTTGTTACCAACATACCTCTGTGTGTTGGTAACAAAATAAATAAAATGACATATCAAGTCAGAATATTTATTTAGAGGTTTGACGGCAAATACAAACTTCGAAGTGCACCCTATTGTAAAAAGACTCCTAAATGTTCCTAATACAAATAAAAACACCTTATTAGACATTAAGGATATGCTGTTTGTTGGAGAGTGAAATAAAAAAAGCAATTTTCACTCAAACTGATACTGAAAAATTATCATACATGATCTGAAAGGGGATTTTACCTCTGGAGCCTCGAGTTGTTTTCAGACATAAACTCTAGATCCTGGCTTCAAACTGTTCATTTGATCTTGCTGTACCTGACATAAGCCACTCTAATTCATTTTTTGGGGAAAGAAAAAAGGCGATGTCATAACTTGATATTCAAGGAGAAGAAATAAGGTTAGGCACATCATAAAATGCACATTTCACCCAGTTTATTTTGGCTCAAACATGTTCAAAGTAAGTTTACTGGAGAGCCTATTCTGAATTCGGGCTGGACGAAGTTGCCACCCAGGATTCTCGAGTGTAAATTTACACACAAACATTCTCTCCCACAGTTGGGGTGGAGACGGAGAGAAAACATGATTTGTGTATGGATGTCCGGCATGTGAACGCTTTGATTGATGGGCAGCTACAGAACACAAGCCGATCCTTATTAGAGGCTAAAGGCTGCCAGCTCTGAGGGATGCGTGGGCTTGTTCTCCTTGGTAAATGATCAGGTGTTTGACTGTCTGGTAGGAAGGAAGTCCTTATTAATTTTGAGAAGGCCACGGCTCAGCAACCTCAGGCATGCCTGCTCCCACACACAGATACACACTCACACACATACATAATCCCATCCAAAGCGCACACGCCTGCTCTCACTGTGGTTCATTACTGTACAGGAGAGCTGGTGTGCTGTTACACGAAGAGGTCTGATTAGGAACAGAAATGAACAGCTGCAAAGGTGTTAAAATAAGTCTAAAACATGGCTAACTGCTATTTTCCCAGTGTGAAATTTTATCTTTTCTAATTTAAATTGCATTAAAATAGTTAAAATGTGTATTTAATTTTAGCACTTTGCACTGGTGTAACAAACCCACTGAGTTAGGATGGCTGAAACTGATTCCTTGTCTGAACTTTAAAGGTCATTGAACAATTATGGGGTTTTTGTAGCGACCTCAGAAACTTGGACCCAATATTCAGACAGTTCAGGATGGTTTACAAAAAGCTTTATTAAGAACCAGCAACTCAGCGAGCAGCTGATCGTCAGTGGGGCAAATAACTGGATTCTCTGCAGAGGTAGAAAAAACATGTTAGTGACTGGGATATCAGCCTAATAAAAACAAGGAGCAAAAGTCACTGACCTGGTTCAAAGTCCAGTCCGATCCCAGATGAAAGGGAGATAGTTAGCAGCTGTAGCCGCTTCCAGTAGCCTCGAATGATAAGCTGACGATAGCTGACGCCGATGGAGCAATAGTGTCCTTAAAGAGAATCCAAGCCGAGGTCAGAGAAACAGTCCAGGTTCGGTAATCAGCAGGATCCAGGAGAACTTTGAAAAAAACATAGCTGACAGAGGCACGGTAAAAAACTCCAAAACAGAAAACAGGTCAGAATCAGGATAACAGACAGACTTACTTAAAGGCTAGAGTTACTCTCACAACAGCTTGAATAATCTGGCACTGGTGGCTGAAAACAAACAGCATATATAGGAGGTGGAAACAGGTGGATACAATAAGTGGTAATGAGAAACTGGGCAGAGTTAAACAGGTGAATGGAATGAGCAATCAAGCCAGCCACCTGCGCCAGGATCATGACAGTTTTCCCAAATGTAAATGTTTTATTCCCTCTTTACAACAGCTTTCACTGTGGATTGGCTAAGATATTTCCAAACACCTGTCTGGGAAGATCTCAGGTTCTAACATGTTGAATGTATTCCATAGTCCTTTTGAGGGTGTGGGTTCAAATCTCACTGTTGTCAAATATCCGTTTGATGACTAGAATGTTAACATTTTGGACATAGAAGACAGGTGCTTTGAAAGGGGTCTGAAGGAAGCCATTTATGTTGAGAGAAAAACCGACCTTAAACAGAGGGGTTCCGTTTTCCTGTTTTTAAAACCTTCCACCCCGGGTTGGGTTTGTTTCTTTCCGGTTTTCGGTTCACCCCCCTTGTTTTTGTGGGGGCCCAAACCTTTTTGCTTGTTCGGCAGGGCCACCATTCCCTTTACCACTTCCTTTTTCAAGGGCTTGGGCCGTTTTGGGGTATTGCAGGCCAATGAGGACCTTGACGACTCCCCATTACTAAGGGGTGGACCTGTTTTTACGGTTCAATTTGCATGTTTTCTAAGCCATAACAAGGCTTTGTTGGGTTACTCTATAAAGCCTGGAACGCTACTCCAGACATTTTGAAATGAGAAAGCTTCCTGGATGGAACCAACAAAGTCCATTGGTTTGTTTTTTAACTTTTTTGGAGTGACGTATTGGCGATCTACAAAAATTGCACGTGCAGCTCAACGAAGCACAAGTGTTATTTAAATAAGAATAATTAAGGAAATGATAACAATTTTAGACGTCCACAATTACAATAAGTATTTTAAATTTAAATAACATATATGTTTCAGTTCTTGGGACTCTGGTTCCAGTTTTCCATTTTCCTTTATTTTTTACAGCATTTTAATTTTGTGTAGTGTCGTCCTAGTTGTGCTGCTTCTTGTTATTTTATTTGTTAATTTCCTTATTCTCTGGTGTTTACATTTTTTTTAATCATGATCTGTGTTTATGTTCTCTGTGGTAAACATGAGTTGTTTGTGTGTGCTCTAGTTCGAATGTTCGTCTTTACATCAGGTTTGGTTTATCGCTGTTTGCGTTCAGTCATCCTCAGCTTAGTATTCTCCCTTTCTCCTAAGCTAATTACATTGATCCTCCTCAGCTGTTTTCACTTTTCTCCTAATTGCCTCAGCTGCTTCCCCTCTCTCTTTCTCTCTGTGTACTTAAAGGCTGTGCTCTTCTTCAATTTTACAGTACATTTTGGGATTCTTGGCTCATTTAGACTTAAACAACTTTTATTGTAATTTGTGTACAAACAAAGTTTCATTTAGTACAGCTTTCCAGACAGTAAATTAACGTTTCCATTCCATAAAGTGCAGCAGTGATCAAATGTAAACAGTGTGGGAGAAAAACATGGTTCAAAACACATTGATATGGAAGTTTAGAGCATTAAAATATATGGTGCAAATATGCAGTTTTTTTTTTTATTTGGTGTTGTCAGTGTGACACAGAGTCTGTGACATGATTTAGAGATTTTTTTTCAGCAGTTCAACTGTCTGATGGCGGTGGGGAAAAAACTGTTGCAGAACCTGTTGGACCTGCATTGAATGCTGTGAAGCCTCTTCCAAGAGGGCAGCAGGGAGAGCAGTCCATGGCGGGGGTGTGAGGGGTCATTGATCATGTTAAAGGAATAGTACACCCAAAACATGATTAGCCTTCATTTTCTACTCACCCCCATGCTGAACAACACTCTGGAGTACTTTTTTG
>NW_015150974.1:227751-229319 GCF_000732505.1 Cyprinodon variegatus | reverse complement strand
TCAAAAAAGTACTCCAGAGTGTTGTTCAGCATGGGGGTGAGTAGAAAATGAAGGCTAATCATGTTTTGGGTGTACTATTCCTTTAAGGGCTCAGGACACGCAGAACTGGGATGAAATATCTACCATGTATTGAAAGAAATATAGAAAGAAAACAAAACAAAACAAAACAACAAAAAATATATATATATATTTCTTATATATCATTATAAACAAAATAAATGTCCCAGAAAGTCTGCCTAGAATGCCCAAAACAGAAAAAAGAATATGCAAACTTAGAAGCATTATTTTGCCAAGTTTGAAAAATCGAATCCAATATTTTTTTTAGGAAGTTTTTCTTTAAATAAACAAAACACATAAAACATCATATCCCCGCAAATGAATGCAATTATATTCCAGTATAAATATTTATATTGCTTGATTACTATTATTGTTCACACCTAGACAGGACTTGCATCTATACCTTTAGAAGTTGGACCTAAGCGGAACATTGATTCAACCTGTCTAAAATCACCAATCAATTTAAGACTTATCACCAATATCAGCACCAGGTCCAAGGGGAGCGAATCCAGGCCACAAGATATGACATGACTTCAACACCAGAGGTGTCAAGTAACGTAGTACAAATACTTTGTTACTGTACTTAAGAACACTTTTTAGGTATCTATACTCTACTCCATTACTTATTTTTGTTCCTACTTCTGACTTCTACTCAATACATTTTCACAAAAGTATCTGTACTTTCTATTCCTTATATTTTTAAAACAAACGTTACTCGTTACTCTTGGCGTTACTCTTGTGCGCCATCCAATGCATAACGTTGGCTCCATCCACATCTATTGAAAACTAGTGTAATTGAATAAGTTATATAACGCTTATTGGTTAGCTATTTGTCAAATTTATGTTGACGCTAAAGGAAATAATCAGAAGCAAGCAGGTGTTCTTCAAACTGCAAACGCGAATTGTATATGCCATGCTACAATGTCGGATTCAGAAAAAGATGTTGAAATGTCTGAAAGGTCGGACAAAGGTGAGAGTGTATCGGGAGATGGAGATGTAGACCAACAAGACCTCCCTCATCCTTGGCCCTATCTCAAAGATTTTTCAAAATAGTTGAAAAATTGAGCTTTCAATTCATATAATGGCATCTGGCTGTTTTTTTTTCTAAAAGTTACCTTATACGTTTATACTTTGAGTAGTTTTTGGAGCACATACTTTTTAACTTTTACTTTAGTAAAGAGGTCAAGTTGATACTTCAACTTTTACCAGAGTGTTTTTAAACTGCAGTATCTATACTTCTACTTAGGTAACAAATGTGTGTACTTTTGACACCACTGTTCAACACACAGAGCAAGGCAGGAAACAGTGGAAGCAGCTTAAGATGTAGTTTTTCTATTTGTGGAATTCAATAACCAGAGATGGCAAAAGTACTCACTTTCCGTACTTGAGTAAAAGTACAGATACTTGTGTTAAAAAATACTCTGGTAAAAGTGGAAGTACTGATTAAACTTCTTTACTCAAGTAAAAGTAACAAAGTACAGGCTTGTAAAGTATAAAAGTAAAAGTAGAAA
>NW_015150974.1:225762-227486 GCF_000732505.1 Cyprinodon variegatus | reverse complement strand
AAGTAACGAAGTACAGTATTTGTACTTCGTTACTTCCCATCTCTGCTAATAACCGTTAAAATATACAACTTCAGTCATTATCACTGATATGTAGTAAAAATATAGACCAAAAAATAATGCAAAGAGTTTTGATATATTTTTATATCCCAGATTTTCTCCGGAAACGTTGAGTAAAAGACTGGTTCCTTCACAATACAACATTGTTTAAAGCATTATCAAAATGGCCTTTACTGGAGGTAGGTAGTGTGGGAATTCCCCCTTTTCTCACTGACGTGAACAGAAATGACTGACCTGTGAAGCGAACATATCACACTTACACAGCCACTTCTCTCCCACCATTAACACCAAACTTTAAGCAGCTACAACAGCTCCTTTCCCCTGTAATCCATCTGCACCACAAAGCTCCGCTCTCCCTGGGGGCACAGTAGTATAAACATGTTCAGCTTGCCTCAGTATTTCCAATGCCACCCAAGCAAGCCTTACTCCATCTCAGAAAAAGAGGATCTAAGCTTGAATAAGTGCTGCTTTATTTACGATTCTTATAAAACAAACTTGAAAAAGCTAATTCCCTTTTGCTCGTGAAGCAGAGAAGCAATGAAAGCCTGGCGTTATGTTACAAGGGCTGGGAGACCATGGGCAGCTTTAAATAAACAGTTGTGAGCTCTGACTTCCTTCCTTGCTTTACAAGGGGATGCAGATTGAAGAGATGTATTGGCTGTTGTGAGCAAACTTGCTTCATGGATTTAGACTGCTGGAAAACCACATTCCAACCAAAAACAAGATGTCTGGCTCGGGCCCATGTTTGAATTACACTTTGTGTTGATTTATCTCTTTTCCTGAGTGTGTAATTGAATGTTTAATAGACTCAGTGCTCATTTAGTAAAACTAAATTTCTGAACACTTACATAGTCAGTTACTTGTATTAATATAAGAAAATGCTTCTTCTTCTTTTTTTTTTTTTTTTAGGATTTTTGCATTTTGTTTGGCTATTTAGAAATTTAAAAGAAATACAAAAGAATTAAAACTCTAAAAGTTAAGATAAAAGCAAAAGCAAAAACATTCACAATAGTTGCCATAGTATTCTATGCCACACAATATATGAATAAAGTTTATAGTAAAGTCTTTTTAATACAATAAACTGATAGTAGGCAGACACAGTTCTACATAGGCATTTTTATAACTTAATTTTAATTTAAATGGCAAATGGACACCTGAATGTTAGATGTAGGTCAGGCTAGATGTTAGGGCATGTTATAGTTTGTAGATGCATGTTATTAGAAAGTGCAAACTCACTCATTAGACAGTCATTCTTGTTCCCTGCTCATGGAATATCCATACTCAGTGGAAAAGCTGCAACACCCTCTAATCCAGATTTTTCTTCAAAGTGGCTCAATGTAGTTTTATAACCAAAGACATCTGTTTCAGCAGCTTTTTAGCATTCAGGGGTAATGATAAACCATTTCTACAATGAGAAAATATGTAACCAGGCTACAGTTGTTAACAATGTTACCTTAAGCAAAAGGAAATTAGCTTTTAAAGACACCAAATATACACTCACCGGCCACTTTATTAGGCACCCCATGCTAGTAACGGGTTGGACCCCCTTTTGCCTTCAGAACTGCCTCAATTCTTGGTGGCATAGATTCAACAAGGTGCTGGAAGCATTCCTCAGGGAGTTTGGTCCATATTGACATGATGGCATCACACAGTTGCCGCAGATTTGT
>NW_015150974.1:193037-224074 GCF_000732505.1 Cyprinodon variegatus | reverse complement strand
TAAAGCGCTTTGGTCAAGTCTCCTAACTTGAATAAAGGCGCTATATAAGTACATGCCATTTACCATTTACCATTTGTAGTTTATTATTCAGTTTTCAGGTTGCGGTATAGTCTCAGTGTTTCATTTAACAACTGCATGAAATAGACCCATTTGACCATGGGCTTCAGTGAAATGTCATTTTCAGATCAGTATTTGTGTCCATTAACAGTGAAAGAATTACTCCCAAAGAGACTTATAAGTTTTAAAATGTATTTTATCATACGTTTTCATATAAGAATACATTGTCACCATACCTCTGAAGAATTTAAGGTTTTGGCACCAGTTCAATTCAATTCAATTCAGTTCAATTCCATTCAATTCAATTCAATTCAATTCAGTTTATTTATATAGCGCCAATTCACAACACAAGTCATCTCAAGGCACTTTACAGTTCAACCAGATCATACAGTCAATGGCAGTTCATTAAAAGCAGTTCATTAAAATGTCTTGCTTAAAGTCAAAATCCTACCATGACACTGGCTTACACCAAAACAGAGAAGCAGCCAAGAAGAAGAAAAGGCGCTCTGGAGGAGCTGCAGAAGGAGAACCTTTCAAAAAACAACAACAAAAAAACAAAACTAAAAGTTATTTATTTAGGCCTTTGTTGAAGAGGGCAATTAAGCTGATCATAGTTCATATAAATATAAAACAGTTACTCAAAAAGAAAGGGCTGCAAGGCTTAAGCCCTGAGAAAGAGGTGGAGATTCTTCTGCCATGGAGTGGCAGAAGAATGGTTAGGGCGCAGAGCTTGGAATCCTGAGGTTGACTGCCACTCTGGGTCTCTAAGCAAGACCCTTAACCACACACTGCTCCCGGGTGCCCCACGGTGGCAGCCCACTGCTTCCTAAGGGGATGGGTTAAATGCAGAGGTAAATTTCTCTAATGTGAGATCAATAAAGTTAAATCATTATTATCTTTAAAACAACCCTAAACATACAGTAGGCAAGGTTTAACCAAATTTATGTCAGAATCACCTTATTAAAGTCCAAACATCAAGCAAAATGAGAATATGGAGAAAGAAATTAAAATATTTTTCTACAGGAGCTCCTTATTTACCTTGACTTTCACATAAGGTTTGTGGTGCTAACATGTCAAAATGCACAGTTTCTAATCTTAAAATAGATCTTAAGTAAACCAAAGAGAAGGTCTCAAAGCACTAAAAAAACATAATTACGGAAACTTTATTATATTTTGTGGTACTCCTACTCTCTGGCTTATACATTGTCCTCTAAGGTTGTCCAAACTTTAAAGTGAGTGCCACATTCTCCAGTTCTCCCTGAGAAGCTGAAAGCTGAGAGGTGAAAACTGAGGCCTGGGATTGCCGTGCCAGTCACTGTGCCCTGGTGAGAACGAAGCGGGTGGCCTCGCTCGACACAGGATAAAGCTGTCCAGAGGCTGCCTTCAGCATCCGCGCCTGTCTGCCAAGCACCGTTAGCATGTCCCAGAGCAGGCCGGGAGGACAAGACTGCTCAACAAGGCCTCTGCATTGAGTGCGCTCCATTTAAAATAACCTTCGGATAAATAAATACAAGACCAAAGTTCACTGTGCCGTAATTGGCCAGGAAACCAACAGAGACAAGCTCATTTACTGTAAATGGATCAGCTTTGAGTCTGAGAAGTGCACTTGGCCACAGCTCTGCATTGCAACGATTTGGAAATTTTCTAGTGAAGCATCGTTTCTTACAATGAAATATTCACACTGAGATTGCTTGCACGTTCTCACAGCAAAAAACTAACTTTATATGTTTGCCTGAACATGTAACCTATAGATGACGTAGAACCCAGTAGCATTAACACACTGCAAGGATGACAAATCCTGACATCATGCTTCTTCAGCTTAAATTGCTACGGTTTTTAAAGCATGTGTGTGTAATATCCCTCCCTACCCTCAGACACATTTACACACACATACATAGCGGTGAGCCTGGCCAACCTTGTTGACCCACTAGCTTAGCTGTGGTCTCACGCTGGACGCAAAGCACTCATTAACCATTTGAGCCCTCTCTTCACTTAAGCAAACAAACAGAGTCAACCATCATTACCGTAACACCATGTGAGTGTGGTCTTCTCCATCAGACCTCTATTGATTATTCAGTTTTGTTTCTTTCTTTTTTTTGAGTACGCTCAGGCAGTGCAAAAATAACACGGTTTGTCAGGTGAGGGAAAGACAGGAAGGATGCCAAATTGCATTTTTTTTTTTTAACCATACTCAGATATTACAGTAGTTGTAGTTGCCTTTGCAGCTCCACAGCCAGCCCCACCACATTACCCAAAACCTCAAAACATAAAACACCACAGTGGGTTTTATGTTGTGTGTAAAATGCCATCATGACTTAGAGGGTTCGCCCCTCTCCGTTTTCTGCCCTGAGACAGAGCTATCTTTACATAGACGAGCTGGGACTGCGAGAGCTGTATGTTGTTTGGCAGCCGGGCCGAAGTTTATGGTAATGGTTTGGGTTATAGGTCAGGGGCATGAGGGTGGTGGTCACTGTTGATGGCTGTGTGAGGTGTCAGACCAGGTCCAGCTGGCCTAGGAGCTGCTTCTGAGATCAGTGTGTTTGCATGTGGGTGGGGGGTTTAGACATTGGGCAGCTTGTGGTTTAGGTTTGCGGGATAAGCATGGGGTAAGAGCCCTCCCGCTCCCTTCTTCCATTAAGCCTGGAGCACAGGGCCCACTGCAGAGAGTCAAGAACTCCCCCCATGCACCACACCATTAACAGCTGCCAAGAGAAGAAATGCTAATGTGCTGGGCACGTTCTGAGGCTAGGTCAAAGACTGAAGCTGTTAACTTATTTTCTCCATTTGGAATCAATCAGAAATACTTTCTAGGACATGATCGAAAACACCTTTTTAATCGCACAAGTAAAACAATGCAGCTTTCACTTGGAGGCTTAACAGATGAGTGCAAAAACACTACGGGTTCAGGTGAGCGTAGCTGTGCCAGGCAGGAATCATTTCATCTTAGGAATACATTTTACAGGCGAAATGTCCAGTGGCAGATATTTCCTGTCTGAAAAATAATGATTTAATGTACCTGCACTCTAGACTGAGTCTGGACAACACTCTTTTGTCCTTGCAGGACCTCCCCGACTCACTGTCTCCAGGAACTTGACATTTATGGTTAACATAAAAACAAAACGTAGTTGTAAATATGAAATCAGCCTTAAAGCACTACTTGAAGAGGATTATCATATATCAAGCAGTTGAAACTGAAACAGACAAATCTCACTACGTTCAGATCAAATAAATAAATGCTCAGCGCAGAAGGCCATGTTTGGATAACCCTGTGCAGGAATTAGGTAATGTTCAGGATGTATGACTCTTTAAGTGGTGAAGTAGTGACCCCTCTCTGAGAGTCTGACTAAACACTACATTGTGCATTGTTGGTAACCCCCCCCCAAAAAAAAAATAAAATAAATTTGGATTTAACTACAGTATATATCAATAAATACTGTATTTTAGTCAGCGTGAAATGCAATCTACATGAAACAGATGTTTAACATCATTTAATCAATGTTTTGGATCTAAATTTTCTGTTTCTACAGTTTTATTTCAGTTTTTTTTACCCTAATCTCCTTATTTGACTGCATTTTTAAAGTGGAGCAGTGGTATTACAACATGTATCGTGGCATGCAGCGTTTCCTTCTAAATACTTTCCTGACATGACATTTTTAGTCTTAATTACCGAAGAGTTTTTACGCATTTATGAGAACTCTATTAATTAAGATCTAATACCATCTGTTAGATTTCTTCCCCCTGCTGTTAATTTGCAGGAAAAACATATATCTTTTAAATTAATTACAAATATTTTAACATGTTAATAATATATTGTCTTATAACTACTGTACTCTGAAAAACAGCCTACTAGTTCATACAAATGCTGCTTTATAGAACTTTTATCAAATTTAGGAAGTTTGCAAATATGCAATTTTTCCCTCCAAAAAATAGACAACGCCCAGTTGGTGCGGGTTTGGTTGGCAAAATCGTAGTATACAACTTCTCTGTTTAAATTCATGGGAGTTTAGATTTGTGGGTGTATTTCATTACATTACATATTTCATTACAAGTATTGGTATTAATGCCATGCAAATGCAACAGAAACATGGGTAATATTTTTATACAGATCTATCTCATGATACTTTTATTTGAAAAAAAAACAAAGCCATTATGATTGTAATTATAGTGGCTATCATACTAACGATATATATAAAATAAAAAATTGCACAGCATTTTATTTGATATAAAAATGAATAATCTTTGCTTAAGAAAAAGATGGATTCCTCTCTACTCTCTCCTGTGGTTACCCTGTCCACAAGCCATGTACAGCCTTCGCAAAGAAAGTGCTTGAAGGGAGGATGAAAATGAAGGATAATGTCCTGCATTGTAGCTACTGTGCCGTAACAGCTAATTAACAGTGCTTTAACATCCTCTAAAGAGGGTGTCTGCAAATTTAATCAAAATCACAGGCTATCCTGTGTAAATACACCACATACAAAATAGATGGGTTATTCATTTCTGTTCTGTATCTCTCTCCTCAGTGTTGCATTTTATCTTTTGTACTTTAATTGCTGTCTCAATTTAAACCCTCTTAAAATGTGTTGTTTTTCTTCCTTATCCTCGAGAGAAGCAAAACACATAATGTGTGGAAGTATACGCAGCATAGTTATTGCAAAATTAGCTATTTGCATAAAAGTTTTTTTTCCCCAGTTCAATACAGTTTATTTATGTAGCACCAATTCACAATACATGTCATATCAATGCACTTTGCAGAGACAATTCAGCCGGTTCATATAGTCACACTGGTTCATAGTTTCTATCTAAGGAAAACCAGCTGATTTCATTGACTCATTGACTTGAAAGCAATCCTTATGCTTGTAGTGACAGTGGAGAGGAAAACTCCCTTTTAAAGCAATCCTGAAGGTTATTGAAAAAGTTACCATGTCAGCACAAGGTCCAAAGTATGATCATGAAAATGTGTGGGACTACTCACATTTTGAACAAAGCCTATCCCATCAAAGATAGCATTTAAGCTATTACCTTTAATATCAGTATGGATATTAAAGTCTCGCACTATGATGACCGTGTCATTATTTAACACTAAAACTCATCTAAAAATTCAGAGTAAGGACCTTGTGGTTGATAGATAGTTACAAAGATAAGAGGTTTTGTTGCTTTGCAATTTGAGTGAGGGAAACTAATGGTTGAGTGTTCAAAAGCTGTTATATTGTTGTATAAAAAGTATAAAGTCATAATTATTAACTGACTTTGGAGTAATCAGTAAGCCAGAATGAAAAATTGTTGCTAGTCGTCCTCTTAAAAAACTTTAAAACCTTTTTAAGATTTGTATTCCTTCTCTTGTTTATTACAGCTGTTTATCAAAGCATTAATATTGAGATAATTTCCAGGTGAGAGATACCACACAGTGTTTGTTTTCATGGTCTCAAAATGGATAGCACCACCCCTGATCTACCTTTTTTGGAAAATAATTCACAGATGGTTTTGTATTGTTGGGTCTTCGTTGGATATGCTAATGCTAGTTTGTAGTTCATCCTCCATTTCCTTGTGTGAATGACTGTTCAGAGTTCTGCTGTTATCATTCAACTCTGCTCCAGTTTGTTTGAGTCAATTTGGATACTCTGAAACATCACAGCCGTGATCCTTTATTTCCTCTATTTTTTTCCTCTGAAACACCTGGAGCCACATACATTTTTAGAGGTTGGGGGGATGGGAGGTGGGGTGAAAATGTATAAGTCCCAGTATCCATGGTGAGCTTGAAATTTAGTAATAATGGCACTGCGTAGCATTGTGTACTGCTCTACTTAAAGCACCGATCTCAAGGAAAACCAAACTTTTTTTTTCAGCAAAAAAATGGTAGAAGTGTATGATGATTATGTTGTCCAGGAAGGAGGCTGGTTCTTTGACACAAAGAGGAACATGTTTTAATACAAAATTTCTTAATCAATTCCAGTTTCAAGGCAACAGACTACAAAAGATGCTGACTGAAGAGGTGTCACTATCTACATTAAAGCAAATACTCTAAAGACATGAAGGGAAAAGCCCCTCAACAAGAAAGAAGCAATTTCTCCAGTAAAACAAAAATAGATCATAATTTGAAAATGCAAAAAAAGTACCATTGTTTTTGGAATCATGCTTTGTGGTCACCTGAAAATTAAAATAAAATATTTGACCTGAATGACCATCGTAGAAATCTGGAGAAAAAAAGAGTACTCTTGCAAGCCTGACAACAAATAGGATCCTAAGAATGGCAGAATCATGTTGTCTGGGTGTTCAGTGCATGAATTGATGGAGTCATGACAAAAAATACTGTTCAAAATATTAAAGTTATATTTTATGGACCAGACAGGAATTTACAGCTTGGACAAGTATGGTTTTGTAAAATTGTCAATATGTCAGGCACAGCAGTTCTGTCCGGATAAATGGGTCAAAAATCCAATAAATCTAAACTCAAACTGTTTAACCAAAGTCTTGCACTTAAAAAAAAAACAAGAAAATGTGTGTAAACTTGACAAAGTTTAAATAAATATATCATTATTTAGGCATTTAACAAATCTAAATAATAGAGACAATCCTAATTGAGCTGTTAAAGGAAATGCTTAATCTGTTAACTGCTACAAAACTATAGCTAACAAAACTACTTTATTCCAATTTGTTGTTTTAACTGCTTGTTTTAGGGTATCTCTAAAAGTTCCTAACCATTAAGTTTATTCATGTTATGCAGACACAATTGTTTTTCGTTATAAAAAGTTATTGGCCTTTTATTTTATTTTCTTTTTCGTCACTTAAAAGTAACCATAGATTATGATTCTGTGGCTGAAAAGCACCCTGTTAATAGTAATCTAACCCTAGCCTTAAATGTAAAACTGTTTTTATAGACTGCATGAAACCTGGCAATAAAGAATGACCAATAAACCACTGACTGAAAAGAAAACCAGTTGGATCAATTCAATGCTTTGGTCTGTTGAACATTTATTTGAAAGAAACCCAGCCCCAGAGGCAGAGCTGCTGGAAAACAGCTGAACCAGGGGAGAGGTTAGGGAGGCTAAAGAGCTTTCCTCAGATGACAGTTATGATTAGTAGGTGTGAATGAGTTGCAGAAGACTCTACCAAAAATGTTCATGATACAACATTATAAAGTGTGCTTCAAATGAGCTAGCTGAAATGGTCCATAAAGTAACGCGTGTTAAGAAACCATTAAGAAGAAAAAGTAATTTTGTAAAAGTCATTTTTCAAGTCAAGTTTTCCAGGATAATAAACCCAAAGGTTTTCATATGAACAATTCAAAAGCCTTAGGGCACCATAAACGAACCACTGTCAAATACCCCTTAGAAATGAAAACAGTTTTTCTATAAAAATAATGATTTAATAAAACATAACTTTTCAATTATCTGAGATTATCAGAACATTTGCAGCTCTTTTCTGTGAACTGCTTTAAGATATTTTGCATCTGATGAAGTAAAAGTAAAAGGTTGCAGTTAAAACAAAAATTCAAATATTGCCTGATGTCTGATGATGTGATTAGGAATGAATACAATTTTAATAAACACGTCATACCTTCAGGGAAAATAAATGCAACAAAAGCAGGAGCTGTTGCAGCAACTTAAGCCAGAGTAAATGACATAATAGGGTGGGTCTTTATGAGGAAGGAGTACAACGCATTTAAAAATAGTTTCTAAACTCTACGTGAAATATGCGTTTCTCATGATGCTGAGTTTATGTGCCTGTTGTCTGGATAGCAAAGGGGGTAAATATTAAGAGACCTTAATGGGTGGGTTGGTGTGTTTTAGGACTTGGACGTGTGAATGTGAGGTAGGTGCAACACACAAAGGAAGAAAACAAACAGGAATACTGTTCTGTGTGCAACTTAGCATGAATCAAAAGCAGCTTTGCTGGCTTCTACTCAACATGCTTCAGCCTGCCAGGAAATGGGATTTTTTTTTTTCTTTAATATTTTGCAGGTAAAATTGTTTCAGAAAGGAATCAGATGAGGTGTTTTTTTCCCTCTACAAAACACTAAGGTCTTAGGGCTGACTCTCTGGAAACAGGAGAAAGTTTGATTCTGGGTAGAGGGCTTATATGAATGATGATAGCTTGCAAAACATCTTTTCTGGGGTAAGATTTGCCCAACTATGCAGCTAATCATCACCACAAGCCAAGATATTTTACAGATTTTATTCAAAGAGATAATTAAGGTCAAATATATTATTTTCCCTGAGCCCCTGTCGGCCTCGGCAGATAGCCGCTCACACTGAGCTGGTTCTGCTGGAGGTTACTTCCTGTTAAAAGGGAGTTTTTTCTCTCCACTGTCACTACAAACATACTCACTGTGAGGGATTGCTTTCGAGTCTATGAGTTGATGCAATCAGGTGGTTTTCCTTATATAGAAAACTTGAATCAATCTGACTGTTTGATCTAGTTGAATTGTCCCTGTAAATTACCTTGAGATGTGTTGTGAACATATAAATAAACTGAATAATTAAAATGATTTTTCCATTGACTGACACAGGATTGATAACAGTTAGGTCTTTTTCCAGTTAATAGAAATGATCTTTATTTATGATCTAACTAATAAAAGACCTCATCACAACAGAGAGCTCCAGCCTCATTCAGGACTTTGAATCACTCATGCTTACACTGCTCATAATAGAAAGACCAGATAACAAAGATACATGGACGGAACTAAAAATCTTTATCATGCAAGAATAAAAAATAGCACACAAACCACAACTATTGACAACATAGAGGATGAATAGACAAGCAAAGAGTCATGGTACATCTCAAATGTCTTTATTCCAACCTAAACTCAATAGTTCTTCCTACCAATGAAGTTTTGTTTGCGAAATATAAAACAGTTGCACTGCTGCTCTGATTCATTCAACATTAGGTTATTTAAAAAAGAAAAAGAAAAAATTCTTCCCAAAGGCAATTCCAGCATTAATCTATTGACCAAACTGAATTATTTTCTTTCTTATGTGATCCACAATCCAGACAGTGAATCTGGGAATAGACAAAGCACATTTTATAACAATAAACTTTAAACTTTGTATTAGCAGAGTAAGTGAACCCTCTCCTCGAGAAGCCACTTTGCATTCAGTGGCGAGTTGGTTTGCCAAGGCAGAACGGCGGCGGTGAATTGAATGGTCTGCAGTGAGAGGCTGTGGGTTGGATTTCTTTGAGGTTATGGTCATTCTCCCCTGGGAAAGTGGTTAGGCCGAGGTGTTTACCTTGGAGGAACCCTGCCCCTCGCCTAAAACCGTTCACTCTACACTTGGTTAACTTATGGTTACCTGCTCACACTAATATATTTATAAAATATTCAGACTCTATTTATGACCCTTTATTGTTTAAGTACATATAGTGTATGTAAATTAGAAAGAAATCCTTAAGGATTTTTCCACATGGGCGCCTTCCCATGTCACTGCAGGTGTGTGTGTCTGTGTGTATGTGTGAAGGGAACTGGGGGAGGGACAGAGGTGAGGGGTTGGGAGGTTGGGGAGGGTGCACAGACTGAATTGGGGCTGAGGTAGCTGCATCTTCACCCAAAGTGCAGTTTAACTTTCTCTCAGCTCCCCTCATTCACACAAGCTCCTTCACTGCACTGGACTGAAATGTTTTCTTTCTCGACTTGGGCCACCAGAGATGATGATGATGATGATGATGCTTCAGAGTAACTCTTCATAAAGCTTGCTGGAGAAAAAGGGCAGAGTTGCAGCTGATGGGCTGCTGCTGCTACTCTTTCTATCTTTATCCCTCTTTTAATTTGGACACTGGGGAGAAATAAATAGCTCCACACACACTGTTGGGAGGCAAATGAATGGAGGAGACTCGTGGGGATTTTCCCAAGGCTGAAGGCACACCAAGAGATCCTAAATGGACCAAAATGCATTTGGCAGAATAATTTCAAACGTTGTTTTCGAACATGTTCTTGCAAGGAATTTAATTTCTTAACTTTTTTTTTGTGGAATTTAACCAGAAGAGTTGTGTAAGTTACATTTATTTTTGATAAGAATAATGAATCATTTGCTCTAAATAATAGATGATGATTGAGGCATAAAATAGAAAATAGTAAATATTTTATTTGACCTATATAATAATTTTTTCCCTCAGATGTTTGGGTCAAGCATGTATTCTTTAATGCTGCTTCACCAGTGGAGTCTGGCTGTGATCTTGCTGTGTTCCCCAGTGACTTTTGAAGGGAGACCGGCTGATGCACTCATTAACAGACCGTAAGTTAAAACAACAACCTTAAAATATATATTTTGATTTCAAATTAGAAATTAGAGACCCTTTTTACATGGTCATAATTCAATTAAAATTAATTCAATTCAGTTTATTTATATAGTGCCAATTCACAACACAGGTCGTCTCAAGGCACTTTACAGAAACAATACTGTCTCTGTAATAAAATAGGGGATGGGGGGGCTGTCTCCCTGTTAGAGTGGTCTTAAAACAAGAGTAGTGACAGGTTTAAAGACATGTTTGTGCTGCCACCTACTGTACTAAAGTTTCCTGAATCCGGACCATAAATTTTAGCTGCCAAACATAAACTCAACACTCTGGAGTGAAAGAAAACTCCATAGAGATGGAAAACAAATGCAGTCATAAGAATTTCCGTGTTACAATATTAAGATTTATCTAATAAACATCTGAAATAAGGAAAATTTAAACATGGAATAAAAGAGTACTTATTGTCTTTAAATATATGGTGACAAAACCCAGCATAAAAATTAGGCTGATTTTTCACATTTTCTATCTGCTTTCATTAAACCCTCATCTGTCTTTGAATGTAGGAGAAGGTCGGTGAGCCACGCCCAGTTGATGCATGACAAGAGCCGTTCCATCCAGGAGCACAGGCGCAAAACGTGGCTGCAGCAACTGCTGGAGGAGGTGCACACGGCTGGTGAACACGCTCCACCTGTGCAGAGCAGGACCCAGGGCCAAACGTCCAGTGGGAACGTTCTACACCAGAAGCCCCAAGGGGCCAGCAAGGACCTTCTAGAGAAGTTTAACGTGGACAGAATAGGTCCTCACCTCCCCCAGGAGACCATCAAGGCTTCGCCATACAAAGACCAGGACTTAAAAGTTACCACCAAGAGGAAAAAAAAGGTCCGGTTAGGCAGGCGCAGAGAGAATGAAAAGAAGAGGAGAAGAACCCCTTCTGCCGTTGGAAATGGGCCATGAATGGATGAGGACCAATGGGACCTTTTTCTAATGGTGCTGCATTAAGACACTGATGAGGACTGACACCTGGCGGACTGTCTCAGAAGTCAGGGTCATGCTTGTATGATAAAATAGTCATATTTTTGTTTTTTGCATACTTTCTGGATTTTTTAACATGAAGTCTTAGGTCCATATTTATTAGTAGGATCTCCGCACCTGTAACTTGGATGTCCTTTGTATGCCTTGTAATCTATAACCAAACTTGTACACAGACTGAGCAGACTAGGAAATGTTTATTTCCTTTGGTACAGGAACCACATAAAGGAGGTTAAGAGAACTACTTTCCTTTGGCTCTGCAAATGTCGACCATCTTGAACCAGGAATTCTAAGAAAACCTTTCAGTTAAAACAGTCATGAAAAAGAAGGTACACCCTTTTTCACACGGATTTAATGTTAATCGGCAAGTTTGAGTGTAAAAAAAACAAAGAATATGCAGTTTAAGCAGTTTTAACAGCAACAAAGTATGTAGAAAGAAGGGCAAGACAAAGATCGGGAGGATAGCTGCATGTGCTAGTGTGCATGTGCTGCCCATCTTTTCTTCTACAAATAAATAAAAGACAGAAGAGGCTGTCTAAGTGGAAAAAGGCCTGAATTGTTCTAGCAGAGTGTCTGACTAGCAGGGCTGTGAGTTGTTCATTGTGCTCCTTTTTTGACTTTAGATGGCTCTGTTATGCTTCACTCAGGGCAGAAGTTTGAACATCCAGGATGTGTGGGGTTAGGGGCTCTTTTTTGGGTCTAGACCAGTTAGTTATGCAGTTTTGTAAATGATTAATAAATCCTTTTAGCTTTGCCAGCTTCTAAAATTATTTATTTTTAACTTTTGTTATTCATCAAACAACCATAGGAATTTACTGAACCAACTATTGCAGTAACGACTTAAGTGAAGTCATGAGTCTCACATTAACACAGATGAGTTTTTGATGCACTCCTTACTATATAATGTTGCTTAGATATTGTTTTATATGACCCAATTCTAGCTCAGTTTTGGAAATATGGTCTTTAACAATAACCTCAAGAGTTCTTTAGTATGCAAACCAGCTTATGGTCAGTAAAAAGGTTAAAATTGTCCCACATCCAGTGGATGACAAACAAGCCCAAATCATCAGCCCTCCACCACCATGCTTGACAGCTGGTATTGGAGTGCTTCTATGTCCTCTGTTCGGCTGCCATTAAATATGCAGTTTTGTTTTATAGCGCAACAAATGGGAATTGTCCAAAATATATTGATCCAAAAGGTTATAAGTGAACAACTTTACATCTTTGTAGCTTTGCAGAAAGGACGGTTTTCTGCAAACCCTCTTAATGGGACAGATTTATTTACCCAGCCACTAGAACCTGAGATGCAGCTTTGTTGTCGTTTATCAGAACATTGCCTACTGTAGGTCACTATGCTGGAACATTTTCTCCTAGGAAGATTGGTAGCTGTCCTAAATTCTTTTCAACACACATAGACTTAAAGGCATCAAAAGCAGATTTTCCTCCTTGGTATTATGTTAGAAAACATTGAAATAATCCAGATCAGCAAACTGCATAACCCCCTGCTTTAACTCTATAGCTTACACCTGGCAATAGCTCTGATCTGGTGAGGGTGAACTCTCTTTTTAAATGACTGTACCTCTGTTTCAAATGGTTCAGCCATAATTTATTTCATTTTTAAAATCTATATTTATTTTGTGAATGTATCATGGTGCTGCTGATTTAATTCCATTATGCACTTTAGTAACATCCTGTATAAGTTCCTTTGTGGTTGAATTTTTGCATAGGGGCTGTTGTTGATGGTACTGCTTTCCTTCCTCACTTCAGATCCCTCATGGACTCATAACTTATCAGAAGCAGCATCGGATTTAGCTTCTGTTGAGTTGAGCTGCAGTTTGTGTGTTTGGGATAAGCCAAAGCCAGGGGCTCGACCCAGCTTCATTGTTCTGGACTTGCACTGAGGGATTGCTGTACATGTTCCAGTTAATCAAACATTAAAAAAGTAGCTTTTAGGTATATTTGGACTCATGATGTCTTTATTGACTTGTTTTTCACAGCTACTTCATGACTTTGGCATGCATTTACCTTTGCTAGAGACCAGATTCTGTCGCAGATAACATTAGTGTGAACTCAGTCCAAGACCCTAAACTGGACCCTGGAACTGTTCTCTTGCACGATTATAGCTTCTGGTCTCAGCATGGTTTATTTAGACCCTAGATCCCTTCATTGACTGTGTAAACTCCTGCTAACCCAGCATGCCTAAAGAAAAACGAGCAGATGCCAGGTAAGGGTTGCGCCTGTGAAAAAAAAAGATTAATGACAAATTAAGAGCTGAATCAGAAAACAAAATAGCTTGAAAATGTCCCATAAGCAGAAGAAAGATCGAGACAGTTTAGAATGTAAAGTTATGTGCAAATTCTGATATTTTAAATATCATTAAAAAAATATTAAAACAAATGAGTAAAAATCACTTTACCAATTAAAATTTCTAACAATTTATGAAATCAAACCTCACAGTCGATAATGTAGATGTGTTAGAACAGTGCTGAGTACATAACCTCCACACCAGATATGAAATAAGTCTGTATGCCAAAATATAAACATTAACTGTGTGTCTTTGTCTGGAGTGCTTTTTTCCAAAAAGCTTGTTTTTAACTCAGTTAAATTAATAATAATTGAACCAGACATGGGCAATGTGGAGTCAACAAGTCATCTCCATGTCATGTATTTGTTCTACCCAGCCACTGAAGCAGGTGAGTCCAATCTTCACCGTGAATTAACCTGTGCAGATTGGACTCACCTTGTTAATTGGCTGGGTAGATTAAATACATGACATGGAGATGACTTGTTGACTCCACATTGCCCATGTCTGAATTGAACTTTATTTATCTCATTTTGGAGAAACTTACCTCTGAATTTACGCCATCCCCTTGGGGAGCAGTGGGCTGCCATCGTGGGGTGCCCAAGGAACAGTGTGGGGTTAGGGGTCCCAGATTGGCAGTCTGTGGGAGTGGGTTTCAAACTCACAACCTCAGAATTTCAAGCTTTATGCCCTAACCCCTAGGCCACCACTCCCCCTAAATATCCATATCCATAGTTATTCATGATTGATAGAGTAGAACTCAAGAGTAGAACAAATTTAAAAAGTAAAAAGGAAAAGTTGACGAAGTAAATTTAACTAGATAAATGTAACTAAGTACTACCCACATGCTAATAAAGCTAATGAGTAATGAAGAGGCTCAGAGAATTAACTACTTTTAAAAACCAAAGTATCAGCAGAAATCCCATCAAATAGACTTTTCTCTGCGTGTTTTTTCTTCTGCTTAATATACTAAGTACTTAAGCAGAAGCTACTGCCCCCAAAACAATCTTAGTCTAAAACTCTGCATTTAAGGAAGTGTTTCAGATTAAGGTGTGATTTTTTTTTTCTCATGGTCCTGGACTGGACCACAAGACCCCTAAAGCAGAATCACAGGCAACGACCAGCAGACAAAGCAGAGGCAAAAAAAAAGGAAAGCAGAAGTACTTTCTTAGTTGAAGAAACATTAAAGATATCTCTATTACAACCGTTTTAATATTACTTGTAATGTTTGTTTTAGTTCAAGTTTGTTTTAGGATCTAAAATACTGCATATTGCATATAATAAAATATCACTATTGGAAGGAATAAAGAAAGAAAAAAATACTTTTTTTATGGCAGACCAGCTCCCTGAAAAAGAAAACAACTTTTCAGTCCAAATATGATTATAAAAAATATTTATTGCTTACCTTATTTACCAAATTTTACATTGTGCTATATAAAACAAACTAAACTGCAGGTTAGATATTCCTGATTTACTCACAAAACATCTACCTGAAGCTGTTTGATAGAATATTAAGCTGGGATTCAGTTTTTTTTTGTTATTTCCACACCACCATTTTAATGATCATTTTTTAAAGCTCGTTTTAACCCGTAATTTACTCTCTGAATCCCAGCTTAATATTCTATCAAACATGCTTCAGGTAGATGTTTTGTGAGTTAATCAGGAAGAAACATCTAACCTGCAGTTTAAACATGCTTTAAAAGTGATCACTAAAATGGTGGTGTGGAAATAACAAAAAAAACATCAATAATTTTGTTGACCTTTTGGCAAAGGCAGCAGAAAACCAAGCTGTTAATGTCCCACTTGAGAAACATGTGGCTTTTTTAACAGCCCCCGAAAGAAAGACATAGATACTGGTAATGGTCTGGTTACCAGATGCATCGATGTCAGCTATATCCTGTGCTAACAGCAGCAGTGTACACCACAGGCCATTAGCTGACGCAGAGCCATAAATGCTGTGGAAAGCCTGATAAAGCCACGGTTAGCAGCCTGCAGATCGCATTGGAGAAATCAATTGGAGCAATGCAGAGAAACATTAATATCTGTGTTCTGAAGTGTCGTAGCGTGACTGATATAAGAAACGGCGTCTGCACCGTTGGAGTTGGGTAATCTCTAATCAAGGGAAGAGAGAATGCCACAAATAGTAGCTAAATTTGAATGTTGCATTCAAAAACACTGTACAACACAATGGAGAGCAGTTGAAAGAACTGTCAGATCATCTGGATTTCATCCTGATGAATCATCACAGACATTTTGTTTCATAAAAACATCAAAGCTGTAATAAGTTTGGGTGGATTTTTTTATTTAAAATGATTCAGATGTAATAAAAAAGGAGGTTGAGGAAGAAAATGTGGATTCTTAATTCTATCGAAATGATTCTAGCATACATTACAGTGCCACCAGAAATTTATAAGGATTAAAATAAATATTTGAAATGCTAAAAAATAGAATTTTACAGAAATACAATAAAAATGTACATCTTTCAAATTTCCAGGCTTTTATAACATGTTACTGCTCGCTCAGTCTTTGGACAGCAGGGAACATTTCTCTTTAAATTCAGTCAACTAGAATCAATTTGGTCCAAGCAGTGTTTGCCTTTTATGCCTCCAACCTTTAGCTGTGACACTTGGTGATCATTCCGAAGAGGCAGACAAGTCCGCCTTGGTTGGAGCATTAGACCAAGATAAACTCAGCTTAACAAAAATCATATTTTCCACACATTATGTGGATCATTTATTTACTGACGCTGCAAAAAAAAGACAGCTGAGGAACAACGATGGTGGGTGTAATTATAATTATTTATCTCTTAATACATTTTATCTCTAAGTTGTTACTGAATGTTACATTTGCTCTGTAATATTTACATTTTAAACATAATTTTGCTTTGTTTCAGAAACAATAGTATACAGTGTTGTTTTTCGCTACCATGCATCCGATTTTTTTTACATTTTATTGATATTTTTCTAATTAACGCCTGGATTTATATTTTTCTTTGTATGTAGTTGTTTTACAAAAGTACTTACAGTGGTTTTAATGAATATAATCCAGTTGGAATGGCTGTTGTGATTTAAATTATAGAGGCTCAGAAAAGCATTTCCAACATGTTTAATGCACGTTTAATGCAAGATATATGAGATTTAAGTGAAAAATCAAAAAAAGAAGAAATATTACAGGAAAAGTTTAGAGCATGACAATGTATTAAATCATTGAGCAAAAGTGCAGATATTTCACCTAATATAAGAAGAAGAATGATTGAAATGCACATGCATAATTTTCAATACTTTTCAACATATATTCGTCTTGGTTTAACACAATAGTTTAATGTGCATTTGATAAGTCTAAAATAATGATCGCTTGTTTTCAGAAGATGTTCCTGACATTGTTTAGCTAAATCCAAAGCCTGTAAAAAGCTTTCAAAAAATCTTATCAAAGGTATCAATCAGGAGGTGTTAAAAGATTTATTCAAAAGTCGTATTGTGTGACAGTAAAATAATTCACCAATAAGTGAAGATTATAAACCAGGGACCACAGAGAAAATAAAAATTCTGTTTCTTTCTCCCAACAAGACAGAAACTACAGAGTCGCTACGTAACCGTAAATGTGATAAAATTAATTTTTTTCACTAATTCAGTTTATTAAGGTAAAAAAAAAAAAATCATAACATGCTTCCAGGTATCCTTTCAATTAACTATGAAGATTTTCTTTTTAAACTAATGAACCAATAGACTTAAAATGTTTACATCAGAACACAAACTTTTTAAGACAACAATGTGGGCTTAAAAAAAACATATTTAATACTTGCTTAAAGGTTTATATTTTCAAAGGTTTTATTTTCACAAGAGACATTAAATCCTCATTGGACCCAATTTCTAATTGACTGAGTGATATCAGGAGGTGGTGGTTTTGCTAAACATGCACGTTTGTCTGGACTAAGAAGCTAGGTTACAAAATAATATTAATTCAGAACTGGTGTCAAGATCCGTGAGAAAGCCTCTCATCTCTCAAAACCCTGCGGGAGGATATGTTATGCTCTGAAGAAACCAAACCTGAACTCTTGGGCCATTTAACCAAATAATATGTTTGGCACAAAAAGCAATAGCGAGTCTATCCACAGTTCTGGAGCATTACCAGGTGTCAACTAGAAAGCTTCAGGAAGACTTCATAGGAGGATTATATAAGTTTGGTTTTTACCAAGCCTGACTTAACAAAATATATCCTCACAATCTAAAAGAGGTAAACAAGATTTGGAAGCTATTGTGGGAAAGTGGGATGCTGGAAGGTTCCTACTGAAGAAGATTGATTTTTAGAAATGAATCAAAAGATGCCAATAAAAACATTTTAGTTTAAGGGGTTCAGCGCTTAAACCAGGGGTCACCAACGCGGTGCCCGTGGTCACCAACGCGGTGCCCGTGGGCACCAAGGTGCCCTCAAGGACCACATGGGGGGCCCTCAGAGTCTTCTAAATAAAGAACAACCCACCAGTGGGCTAAGTTTGAAATTTTATTTTATTCTGTTGCTCTTCTTTTTAATCATTTATAGAGATTTCAAAATGACAGTGTCTAAATAAACTTAGAAGTTAACAGAAACAATAAAAATATGTTGATAATGAACAAGGTTTAGGCTAACGCTAACCCTTGCAGCTCATGGGTCAGTAATGGTCGCCCTTCCTACGTCTGGGTACCCTTGAAGTGGCCCTCAGCCTTAAAAAGGTTGGTGACCCCTGGCTTAAACAATACAAATTAGCCAGATTCTTCTAGTTTCTTTCTGTCTAAAAATTTTTCAGTTATTCCCTTAACTTTACATGATAAATAGTGCATTAAAAGTGGGGTAATCTTTTCAGTGTTTAATTCATTTGTTTAGGAAAAAGTCATTTTAACAAGGCTGTATAGATAGACGGTAACTCCATCCAATCATCCATCCATCCATCCATCCATGGACAATTTGAATTTCATTTCAAAATCCCAGAGTACTTCGTATTCTTAAAAACTATAAGATAAAAAAAATAAATTAAATCACAAAGAACATTTAAAATAGATTTTAAATTAAATAAATGAAGTAATTTGACTGTTTTTTTGACATTTGTTCCAGGTGTCTGGCTGGTGGTAACATGGCTATTCCCAACACCTATGGGGTGATCTTTGCTTGTGTCTGTGGGGTGATCCTCGGCATTGGTTTCTTTGCCAACCTGCTGGTTTTCTCTTTATTTGCCAAGAAAAACACACTGCGAAAGAATCGCCTGGACATCCTTCTTCTCAGCATGGCTCTGGCTGATTTTCTCACCCTCCTCCTCATTCCTTTCACTCTGCACTCCGCTGTAAGTAACTCTTGGCCCCTGGGCGACATCTCTTGCAAGGTTTACCAGTTCCTACTGGCGTTCAGCCTGGCAGCGAGCACATACTCATTGTGTGCTGTTTCCATGACTCGAGCCATGATCATCACCAACCCCTACCAGCCTCCCACCATGGACCTGGTCATCCTCATGTTTGTCTTGGTCTGGGCCCTAAGTTTCTTCATCAGCCTGCCCCTGCGAATGTTTGCCACTAAGGAAAATCTTGACCCAGGCCTGGCAAAATTTAGCTACTGCCTTCCAACCATTCATGAGCACCACTACCAAGTAGTCTTAAGCCAGTTCGTGCTTTATTACTTTATTCCAATGGTGGTCATCGCCTTCAACTACATTCGCCTGGCGCTTTTCCTCCACAAGAGTCCTGTAATGTCAGTGTCCAGTGCCAGGAACACCCGCAGAGCCTCTGTCATGGTGTTTTTGGCTGCGGCTACCTTCTCTGTGTGCTGGCTGCCCGGGTATGTGCTGGAGCTGTGCGTCTACCTGGGACTGTACCGACAGGGACAAGCTTGGGATACGTTCTACTTTATATGCACCATGCTGCAGTACCTGCATCCCAGCATCAACCCGGTGCTCTATGTGCTGCTGTCCAAGCGTTACCGCCACAGGAGGGCAGCCTGGCTCTTCAGCTGCAGTAAGAACAGAGTGCAGCCTCAGGTCACCAGCATCTCCACAGACAGCCTCTGATTTCAGCTTGTCATTTACACTTCTGACTTTCATTTAAAAAAACAAAACTATGAAAGATGCTTATGCAGACTTGGTGCAAAAAAAAAAAAAGAACTGTAGAATTAATCAAAGTGTTAATGTCTTTTAATATAAAACATTTTGAGATTATATTGCACTTATGAGTATTTTGTATTGTTCCATCATGTACATGCTAATATTTGAGGACTAATCATATCTACTTAGAAAACACTTATCCTTTTGCCTTCCCCTTTAATTTTCACAAGCATTATGATTCTGAAACATTTCCTACACAGGTTTTCCTCTGATTATAAACTATGATTACACAAAATGTTCAAATTAAATGTTAGTTTTGATGATAATGTTGAATAAATAACACTGAAAGGAACATATAGTGATGGTCAATGTCATCGGTAGAAATGTGTAAAAGGCTTTAAATAATCCATCTCTTATGAAGGAGCAATCATTTAGCACTGATGTAATACTTTTTTTACTTCAGATATTTGCCAATAGGAAAAAAAAAATCCACCTATCCAATAACATATCAAGGCTTTGAAGCACAAAAAGACAGGATTTTTCAATATTTTTTCTAACCTAAATGTTTCAATTTTGATTAAGCTCTCAGTTTTGCATCTGGTGAGGAAATCATGTTTTGTTTTTTTTTCTTTAGAATCCACTAGTTTTTATTTTTTTAAATTTTATTTACTAAAATTGTGATTTTATTTCGATTTTCCTTTGCACTAAACCCAGTGTTTACATCTACTTGCTTGTGTGCTAGCTTCAACTCTCTACCTTTCTGTGTGCTTACAAACCCACTTCAACTGTTTGATCACCACCAAAACGGCTGGAAAGAGAAATTATGATTATATTGCAAATGCGATTAGTTGCTTGGCTATAATATTAATTAGTTTATGTAATACACTGATCAATGTAGACATGTCTACATTTATTCATAATAGTTTTCTACATGTAAAGAAAAACATACAGAAGTAACATTACCCACTAAAGGCAATTTCTGATATTCTTTGCACGCTAGCATTGGGAGAGCAATACCTTGTCCTCCTGTCCACCTAGATGTCCACTAGTTTAGAGCTCTGCTCCAGCTTACCTTCAGATCTACATCCGTCAACAAAGTCTCAGATATTGTTGGTTTCATGATTTACCAGTAGAGTCCCAAGCAGATGTTACTCAGCCTGTGTTCTCACTGCTGCCTTCAGATGGAAAATAACCGGAACAGCAAAGTTGATCTAAATTGGGAATAACTTTTAATTCAATAATTAATCTTCTATAAAAATGTAAATATTGAACATTTCATTTTTTTTCATGTGAACAGAGTGCATTAATCTAAAAAAATACATATATAAATGTTTATATATGTATAAATGTTTATATATAAAAATACTAGATAGATAGATAGATAGATAGATAGATAGATAGATAGATAGATAGATAGATAGATAGATAGATAGATAGATAGATAGATAGATAGATAGACATTTTAGTAAAATAAATAGAAATATATGTTACCTAATAGGTAAAAAAATAAGATGACTATATTAAAAATGTGAAACACTTATAATTACCCATGAATAGAGATGTCAAACTCACATTTAAAAACAGAATGAGTTGCTTTCCTCTTCGAGAAGCAGAAGCTAACTATGATTAACATTGAGGCTGACCCAGCACATGTTTAGAAATTCTGCATTATGTAAAGAAAAAGCAAGGTTTAAAGAAGATAAACTTATACCAGCACCCATTCTGTCTGATCATTACATCTGCACTAAAAAACTGCATCTGATCAAATCAAGACACTGTGGAAATGTGTAAAGTATGTAAAGATGGTTCTTCCTTGGCTGCAGCTCCCTCTGATCATTACATCCTGCATCACATCTGCTGACCTGCCTGAAAACAAAAAAGCAACATTTTCATTGTCACAGCTCCAAAGTCAAATGGTACCAACAATAAGCGAAATGTGAAGCTTTAAAGGGATTAATTGGAAGAAAACTTAAAATGTATGTAAAATGCAGGTTGACCTAGTTTACTCCATCACTGACCAACCTATTCATTTCTCAGTTCTTCAATCCTTCTGAAAGCATGAAGATGGACATAGATGCAAAGGCAGCAGTGTTCATTTTAATGGTTTTCAGTTACTGTTATTCAGTTTTATTTCTATTCTGGTGAATTACAGTTAATTCTAATTAATCCATTTTCCTGTCTCAGATTAGGGATCCTTATCGGTTTTACTGCATGATTACAAATACTGAATAAACAATTAAACAAATTCAAATGGAAAGTTCTGTAAAAATAGATATCGATTTGACGTTGGTAATTATGTTGGTGTTCTTTTGTTTTTGTTAAAAGTTTAGGTTTATGATTTTGATTTAGATTAAGATATCTATATCTATTCTTTTTATTTAGCATGATTCAGTAGTTCATTGAGGTCAGTCTGGTTAGTTCAACTTAAAATATGGAAGTATTACTCATCTTAATCATCATTATTTATGCTGCTTTCTCTAATGTGTTGTCTGTCAAAGCATTTATTACTCAGACTAATTTAACAATGCCATTATCAGTCATTACAAAAGTTAAACATGATTTCTAGTTTCTTTTCTTCTCTCTTTTTTTTTTTTACAGTGTCCTTCCAGGCGATGTGGCAATAAGAATAATTTTCTTGATGCCAAAAAGAACCCAACAGATTTTACTTTCACAAGTGGAGCAGTACGGCTATCGCCACAGTGTTCTGTTTGATTTATGCATATAAATTGCTTTATTATAATTATGCAGAGAGTATTACAGATTATATGGACACTGCAATGTAAGGGGAACAGGAAAGGAAAAACAGAAAAAAGGAGAAAGATGAAAGATTTCTAGTTTCTAATGGTTTAGAAACTGGATTTAAAACAGGTAAAAGCTTTTAGACTCAACAGCAAGTAAAATATTTTGCTCTTAAGAACTTTTTAAAAGTAAAAACTTAAATTATTCACATATTATATCTGATTTGTAATTTTCTCGGGTTTAGCTAATTTATTTACTTAATATTTAAATAAAACTCTAATTTTTAAAGGTGAGCTAAGATGAGTAAGAAGCTAAAACAAGGATAAAATCAGACCTGTTTTAACCGGATGACACCTACCATCCTAAAAATTAGCAAACTCCAGACCTATATTTGAAAAGCTTGTATACACTCTGTGTATACAAAATGATAATAAAAGTTGTCTCAGTCTATATATATTTATTAATATCAGCAACTTACTAAAGAAAATTATTTAGGCAAAATAAAGTCAAAGTTTGCTGGCTTCCATGGGATAGGAGCAGCCAATCAGATCCATCAGAATAGCGACTCCTCCGACTGACAGAAAGGCCCTTAAACAGAGCGAGGGAGCCTCATTTTTCTACAGGAGCAGACAGATGGGTCGAGGGGGCATGTTTTGCTTCACGGAGAGATGCGTTCAAGAGTGTTTGAATAAGCATACACACCCGCGATCGCAGCAATGCGCTTTTACAGTTATTTTTTGATGGCTTAATACACTCTTCTGGTTTTTGGCAGGAATTTAACCCCATAATCTGTATGAAGTAAAGCTGCTCGTAGGAGCATTCATTGAGTGTGTGGACTTTTGGCAGAATCCTGACGCCATAGTCAATTATCAATATGTATCCTGAGATGAATATAGTAATTTGAAATGAAATTTGATTGTTCAATTCTATCATAAAAAGATATAATCTTTCAATGGGACTTTTTCATTTCATTTTACATTGCATAATTAAATTCTATGTTCAAATTATATTTGATCAACTATGATTCATTTACTGTAGTTGTTCAATGTGATATTCAATGGTACATGTAATTGTTTTATGGGTCATTCACATTTAGGTCATAATGCATTTATTTTTTCAACCTTTACGTCCCTTTCGATCCTCCATACTCTACTAAACTCAAATATTTGCAAGGGCAAACTGATAAATTTACCCCCGACAGTGACGCCAATCTCTGTTCACAAGGTGTCTGTTCTACCAAACGGCAATAAATCACTCAGAGGGATCTGCTGCCTCTGTAAAAGCGGCAACTAAATGTGAGCCACATGATCCTGCAGTGTAAGGCTACGAGAAGAGAAAGGTAAAACCGTGGACTGAGTGGCAGCCTCTCACCTTCTGCCTGTTTTAATAGAGCCATCAAAAGAGACATTTCAACACCTCAGAGTTTAATCTCACACCCAACAGATTTAAAAGATTTCTAATCTGAATTTGTACTTTATTCATATATTTTCGACATTTTCTGCAGCCTTTTTGTGTCATTTGAATATAGCAGGCTTTTTTTATATAAATAATTTAATTTTATGGGTTAATTCTTCTTATTAATATTTAATACAGTTTTTGTGTTCTTGCATCTGGATATAAGAGGTGGAGGTATGCCTCTCTGTCTTAAAGTTGCTCTTTTGGATTAACCCACTGACTAGTGCTGCTATCATTGTCAAAAAACAAACAAAAGCAATAAGTCAACCTGCTTCATGAGTTTTTTTTTTTTTTTTTTTTTTTTATGAAAATTTTAGCTTAAAAAACTGAACAAAATACAGGTAGGTGTAATGTTTTATTTTAAAATTATTAATTTAAAGCCTTCTTCTGAATGTCTCTCTTTGTTTTTCAATTGGACTTTGGTTGCTTTGTTATATTAACAAAATATATGATTACTTTTTTTAAATCATTTTTTTTCTGTTAAACATCCTTTTTATTCAGTTTTATGTCAACATTTTGAAACAATTTTGTACTTAATATTTTAACACCTTTTTATGAGGAGCCTGTGAATAGAGGATCGGTTTTGTTTGTGGAACCAATAGAAAATATGAAAGATCATAATGTTTTACATACTAAAATAGCCATAAAATCCTGTTTTAGTAGTTTAAAGGTACAGTACAGTACTTTTACAAATGTTTGAAAAGACCAGCCCTTTCCACTTAAAACAAATGCACATGCACAACCCTGTACCCACTCCCGAGAGGGAACACCTATTGAACGCATGCGAGAGCGTGCACGAGCCCATTTCTCCTCTTGCATGCTCTGTTTAAAAGTTGCTGTTTGCATCGCTCATACAAGCTTACTTTCCAAAAGATTTGCAATTTTTCCTCTATGTCATCACTGGTAAAAATGGAGACGAGTGATTGACAATTAGCAGGACCACTTTTTTTTATGATCCACCTGGAAAAAGAACATCCTCCACTATACATTTAATACAAAGTTAACATGCGGTCAGTGGTCAAGAAAAAAAGATTAACCACCAACTTCATATTTGTTCCTTTTTTTGATCATAAGCAGGATTTTCAGACACCGTTATTCTGTTGTTCATAGATTTTCTCCTTTTTGATGAGAGTGATATTTCTGTTTTTCTCTGCTGTCTTCCTTTCTTTCTCTCTGTCCAAGAGCCCAATATTTTATTTAAAGAAAGAATAACAGCTGCCTCAAAACTACAATTGGATTGTAATCACATGCAGATATTGTACAGTGCCATAAAAATGTATCTAAAGCTAGGATTCAAAATGTGTCACTTAACAACAAAAAATCTTTTTCTTCTAAGAATTTATCACAAACTATTGTAAAGATGAGGAGTGGAATGAAAGTGATGCATGTTGTATTTACAATTTTCAGGAAAATGTGAAAAACATTATGTGCATTTTTATCCCTCACCTTTACTCTCACACCCCAAAATAAAATCTAATACAACCAACTGCTGAAATCAGCTTTAAAGTAAAGAGTTTCCACCTGACCTTAGAGTAAAAAAAAAAAACACTTGGCAAACATTATTGTAAAGATCAAAACACACTAGGGATAAAATGTTCCATTTCACACTGTTCTACGGTGGCCCTGAAGTGCAAACTGCAACTACAAATCTAAAAGCGCAACTACATTGAGGAAATCGCAACTACATAAAGCAAAGCGCAACTACATTAAGAAAAACAAAACTACAGTACCTAAACCAACGGCAACTACATTAAGAAAAACATTCAGTCATTCTGCCTGCTGCGGCTTTTGAAAACATTGATATTGTCGGCGCCCCAAACATAGCTGCCGTTATCCAGGAATATTTTGAATCAGGACATACGTACGAGGTGATACTGGATATGCTCAAGACTAATCACGAAATTTCAGTTAGTTTGCGTACACTGAAGACACACTTAAAAGAAGCTGGACTGTTCAGACGACGCAACTTCTGGTTCAAGGGTCAAATCAGCGATGTCTCATGTTTCCCACTGGTACCTACCTTTTCCTGTTGGTTAATGTAGTTGCGCTTTTAGATTTGTAGTTGCAGTTTGCACTTCAGGGCCACCATACTGTTCAGCCGGTTACGTAAAAACTAAAACAACATATCACACTGCAAACCCGCTAAGGTGTGAGCAGTGGAGACCTTCACTTTAAAAAACAGGCGGACTGATAGTAACTTTGGATGAGCTAAAGAGATTCAAAGATTTGTTCTTGCAACCCTTTGACAGGGTTAGTTGCATACTTCAAAAAGTCTTTATGGACGATAGATTAGAGGAGAATCTTGTTCCAAAACTGCCTTAAAAAGGTCATATTAGCAACTTATCCCAAGTGTTGATGGGAACAGAGTTTTCTCAGTTGCATTAAACTTAATTACTTTATTTCTTTTTAGATCAACTGCATTTGTTTCCTTATTATAATTTTTTTCATGTGTATTGCTCCAGAATGTTATTAAGAAAATAAACCAGCAAAAGGATATCTGCAGATCCTCCTTAACACACTGTGCCACAGCTAGACAAGGCAGTTTCAGCATCATGTTTTGAACAGGATTTTATTCAGCAGGGTTTTCAGTTCTCTAATTTCAAACTATACACCTGCAAAGCTGGTGTCTATTCAAATGGGGTGAGGGAAATAGACCCCACATTAATACGATTTTTTATTTATAACAACTGTGCAATACATCATTTTTGGTTAAAAAAATAAAAAATAAAACAATAATCCTACACCTCTGTTTAAAGACAAAGTGTAGAAACTAGACTGAGAATTTGTGTGTAACACTCTGATTTAGCTGAAAGCTCTTTAAATCACAGGATCTGTTTAAAAGCACAGACAGTGTGTTAATTGGATCTATCCAAATAAAAATAATTAAAATCACATCAATACATTGTTAATCTTTTTCTAAATAGTGACATCAAGAACATACAGTTATATAAGACACTAAGGGCACCACGTTAATAAGTACTGCTGTAGTACTTACTATAGTAGTTACATGAGAAAGAGCATATTCTGTGGATCAAATTGTCAATTTAATGTCCAGAATATCAACAAACTAATCTAATAAACAATGATTGAAATTATCTTTATGGACTTAGAATTTTCAACAAGCAAGAAAATCCTAATCTCGGTTTTATTCTATTGGATAAAAGGATTATTGACATTTTTTGAGCCTTTACGCCTTTAAACAACATGTAAGCAATTTTTATACCACTGCATTCATACTGATCGACAGATTCCATTAAAAGAGAGAAATTACTTCACAGAAATGACTGTATAGACACCATCATAAACTAAAAGTCCTTCTAAAAGTAACAAAAGGCTTAAACATGCTGCAGTCTATCCACATGGTCTGAATTCCTTAGAGACCGCATTCTCAACACGCTCCATGAGTTAACCAACGTACATAGCTGAGAGAAAATAGTTGCGGCAACACACTGTAAGATCAGATAGCTCCTGCCATGAGCTAATCATTCCATGTGGCGAACAGGCAAGTGATGAAGGAGCGCTGGCTGTTTATTTATAGGAGTCTCTAAGGTTCCACCACAGGGCTTGCACTTTACAGATAGATTCAGTTACAGCTCTGGTGAAAGACAAAAATACTGCATCCATACAGACACAAACATGACTTATTGATATGGAGCTACAGAGAGAAATTCCCTAACCTTTTCATACTGCATGTACTATACTACTTTACTGTACTAAAGTACATGGAAACAGTACCTTGGGAGCTGTCATGGTTTTGGTTCTGTTCAACTTTTATCTCTGAGTTTTCATTGGTCTTATTTCCATTTTTGTGTTCTAGTTATTTCTGATTGTATTTGAGTTCTTGAGTTTTCTTGTTTACCTTCTTGTGTCAGTCTTCTTTTCCCTAGCTCCCTTCTAGCCTCTGTTCACACCTGCTCCCAATCTGCTAATTAGCCTGGTCTTTGTTTCTCTCTGCAACATGTTCAGTCACTCTTTGCTGGTTTGTTGTCATTTCTTTACCCCCTTGTTGGGAGTATTCTTGCTTTTCAGTAGTTTGGGATTTTTGTGGATTCATGTTTGTTGATTTTTGCTTCTGTTACCCTTTTTATTATTAAATCTTCAATAAACCACTTCTGCTTCAGAGTCTGCGTTTGGGTCCTGTCAAACCTCCACTTGACAGAAGCAGAGGTGTCAAGTAACAACGTACAAATACTTTGTCACTTTACGTAAGTAGAAATCACGGCTATCTATACTTTACTGAAGTAAATCTATTTAAACAACTTCTTACAACAACTCCTTATTTTTTTGCCATTATCTCTACTTTTTACTCATTTTATTAAAAAAAGAAATAGATTTGTTAGTTTTGTTTCATTTGAGCTCATTCTCATTATGGCCTGTTGGTATTAAAAACAAAAAAAAAAAAACATAAAAATTATTATCCAGACAATTAGTTATCCAGACAATTAATTTATTCGTGGTGCTGCACCAACTTGTTGTTCACCACATACCAAAAATAGTGAATACTAAATAGTTTTCAAGATGATGCAAAGTTAAATTTGACAATCTTACCATTAGTTATAAAACTAAGAAAATTAAGCCTAAGGAAGTTAGTGTTTTTAAACTGTAGGATTTATACTTCTACTTGAATAATGAACATTTATCCTTTTGACACCTCTGCATGGGAGGGTTTTTATGCTTTTTTCATGCTTTATTCGCCCTCCTCATTATGGTTTATTGAGATTTAAGATAGGGTTGCTAGGTGGTGCAGTGGAAAGAACGTTACAGGTTGGATTCCCGGCCTGGGCTCATTCTGCATGGAGTTTGCATGTTTTCCCTAAGCATACTCCTTTCTTCCCCCCACAGTCAAAAAGCATAACTGTTATAGGTTAATTGTCTCTGTGTTGCCCTGCGATGGACTGGCGACCTGTCCAGGGTGTACCCCCTCTCTTGCCCATTGACGGCAGGAGATTGGCACCAGCAGCCCTCGCGACCCCAGCTGGGATAAAGCATGTTAGTGGATGGATGGATGGATGGATGGATGGATGGATGGATGGATGGATGGATGGATGAATGAATGAATGAATGAATGAATGAATGAATGATTTAAAATTTGGTCCAACAATTAAATTCAAGAAAAAAAAGTACACAGTTAAGGAATAAAATGGAAAGCTTTCAAGCAGTTTAGCTGTAGGCTTTCAATATAACTGTTTAGTCTGGAAATGGACTGAAAATGGCACAACAGTAGACCCAACCGAAACATGGCTGTGAACCTAATCGGACTATCCAGAGAAGCATGCAACTAGAGAAAAGAAAAAGATTAATCCTGTCACAAAATTCAAATACCTTAGCACATTAAAAAATTATAGCAACAATGTGGAAATCCTCTGTGGTCAGAGGAAGCAAGGAAATTCAGTTTTTGGCCTACATGTGAAATTAGGAAAGTCGGAAAACTAACACTTAACATCCCACTAATCACACCATACCCACAGGGACACATGGCAATGGCAGCATGATGAGGATTTTCTTAAGCAGAGACTGGGAAGCTGGTCAGAGCTGACAGGAAGACGACTGGAACTACACTAAACACCAAAGGAAGTCTGTTGGTGGCTACAAAACAATAGCTTTAACGGATATGACGATCCACCTTACAGAAGGAAAATGACAAAGTGAAATAATTTAGGGTTATCTATGTGCCAAAATTATCCAGTAAAAACACTGATAAAAATATAATTGTGATTTGTTGCAGAATTTTACAACTGATCTGCACAGACACTTTCCATTCATTCTAACTGAATATGGGTTGTTTTGCAAAAAAAAAAAAAAAAACCCCCCCCCCCCCCCCCCCCCAAGAGATTTATGTGTTTGGACCTTTAGAACTCATAAATACTCAAAAGACCTGCAGAAGTAGAAAGAATTAACATGTCAAGGCTGAATCCAAATACAAACCCAGCGGTTTAAAAAACATTTAATTCCTTCCCCTTCAGATTTATGCACTACTTTGGGTTTGTACATTATATGAAATAACAAATACATACTTTTAGCTATGATGTAGCAAAATCAGGAAAAGTTTTATTAAACTCTTCTTGTCGAGGTGCTGTAAACAAACCTTTTGTTTAAAAACAATTAATGCTGCTATCTTTACAAAACACATAAAAAAATCTAAACAAAAACAGATCCAACAGGGAAATTCAAATGTAAAGATTATGCATAATAAAAAAAGTTTTAAAAAAGTCCTAATTTTAAGTTAAAAGATTGAGGATTTCCGTGCAATAAGTTCAGTCACAGGGTAGTTATGTGCAGCCCCCAGGCCCAGCATCACCTGACACTACAGTCCAGAAGTCTGTTGACATTGTAGGCCTTGCTGGAATATGTATGTTTATGACAGGTGAAGTGCAAAAAATGGAACACGCTGCAGTTAACACTGAGCAAACTGAACTTAGGAACAAGCGAAGGCTTGTAAGCGCCAGTGTAAATGTGGTACTTCCTACAAAATAAATAATCAGAAGAAGAAAAATCTGTGCTTGCTTCGAATAACTCCTGCAGTTATTTGTATAGGAAGAAAGTTTGAATGATCTGATGATTAAAAACCGTTCGAGGCTTAGATTTGTTTCGGAACAGACTTCTGTTCAACATCCAACAGACTTTTTTTTATTGCCACAGTAAATAAACTAGAAATAACTTTGCATGGGATAGATGTCTTTCTGGTACCACAGAGGAAACCCGTGTTTCTTTGTTTTCTTTTGGTGCTGCATTTTATACTGCCTATAGCTGCTGGTGGATCTCCCTGCTTCTGGATTTTTTTAGGTAAAACTTTAAAATGTAATTTTTTGTTTTATTATTTAATCTGGTGTTTTTTTCCATACATTTAATTTCAACATAATTCCCAGGAAAACAGATTTAATTTAGGAAAATATTCACAAATCAGCTCCAGGAAAAAATTTAATCAACCAAATTAACTTAAATAAAGCAGAATCCTAAAGTATAGATGTACAACAACAACAGGTAAACACCATGTAAATTCTGTCTTAATCCTAGTATGATTTAGTACAATTAATATGAATAAAAAATCATTGGATAGAGTAATTGATTGGGCTTTAACCCTATAATGACAAATGTATCGTATTTGATACATACGGTTTCTAAAATGTTTTGCATCTGATACCTTTTGCATAATTTAGTGGTAAA
>NW_015150974.1:185502-192840 GCF_000732505.1 Cyprinodon variegatus | reverse complement strand
CACAAAAAATAATCTTGACTTATCGCATAGTAATAGATTATTAATATAAAAATGTATTTCTGTTTTTTCTTTTTACATATTTTGTTAAAAGGGCAAATAAGGAATTCAAACCAAAAAAAGTTATTTTCTATTTTGTTTTTTTCTTGGATCGGGCTTTAAAGGGTTAAGTTATATGTATACAGTATATATTTTTTGAACCTCAAGTAATAGCTTTGTTAAATTTACCCAAGAAAGTTGCTTCTCTGCCACAAAGTGAGCACTCAGCTGGCTGCTGGCCTGACAGAACTGCCGACAATCCTGAACTAAAGCTTTAGCAGCACCAGCTGAGGTCAACTAAGCAGAACACAGAATTTAGGTGGGCCACCCAGAGCCTGGAGGAACAACATCAAAGCTTGGTGTGCTGGTCCAGACGGAGCAGGTATCAATGAAGGAGATCTTGATGATGACAAGAGGTTGGTTTTAGCTTGCAAGTAATTACGCCATAAACACAGCATATAAATCTGGAAAAGAGCAGGAAGAGCCTGGAAAAGGGCGGGACTAACAGGGTCAGTGGAAACAATTTAGTACCAATCAGACAACTATGGCTGTGATGCAAAAGGCTCTCAGAATGGCAGTAGTTAAAGTTTTAAAGATATATTCAGCTCAATTAAGGTCATAATTAAACCATCACTTCCTTCATGATCGTTATGAGTAGAAAAAAGTACTGCTGCATTATGGGTAATTCTCATGTTATGCGTAAAGTACTTCCTCCTGCGGTTTGATTGGTCTGTTAAGTTTAGACTAGAAAGTCTTAGCCTTCTCAGAATGACAAGCTGTGTATTGAATACACATGGCGTAAATCACAATGGCTGTTCAGGCTAAGGCTAGTGAGGCTAGCCACAGAAAAATCTCAGCCCAGAAGGAACTGACCCTCCTGTGCCTTCAGGTGGACCCCCCTTATAGGCCCTCCTGCTCCCCCGGAGACTAGAAGCTGAAGATGACAAGATGAAGACAGCTTTTAATAGAGACATTACATGTGGCAGTAATAACATGTTAATTTTGTGGATGCATGTTGATTTTAATCACTAATGACTAAATACTTGACTAACGCTTAGAAAACTGAGTTCTGAGCATTCCTGGTCTAAAGTTTTTGTTTTACTTTTTAGGATTACTAAAGATAAATCAACTTTTTGTGCTTGATGCTTTTTTTTAAAAAGGTAATATGCATCAATTACAAACAAAAATATGACTGGATCCTTAAAGAAGTCAACAGTAGATTAATCAAGTGGCTCTTCTTGGAAATGTCAAAGCAGTCTATGAGTAAAGGGATAGCAAACAAAGTTACCAATAAAAATTTTCCTTTGGAGGAGACCTTTGAAGTCGCCCTTGATGAATAACCCATGTGTGGTCCTCCTGTGAAATGATCCTCCTGTAATCACCCCCCAGCCTGGATGTTGGACAGCCCAGTCTACTAAAAATGGGCAAGGTTTGATCAAGAAGTGAAACAATAATCCAAGGAAGGGGCGGGAACTGCAATGTAGCGGTAATTCCAGGGAACCCAGCCCTCCGGATTCAAGCTATCTGGTTTCATGTCTTGCGGCATTCCTCATTGGCGATCAGCAAAAACACGAACATCAACTTCAGATGACAGCGGGCTAAATTTGGTGGCTATCAAAAAGCAGGAACTGGCATAGAGTTTGGCCAGGGTGTCCTCTTTCCTGCGTGGAAGCCCTTGCTTTGAGCTCCTTGCTGGGAAGGATCTATGCACGCTCTGCTAAGCTGCAGTGTGGGCAATTAGGAGGGTATAAACATGGCATAGGCTAAGACAGAAACCTTCACACTAATAATTAGGTGGAGCTCTCCGGGCGTCAGATCTTTTCCAGGTGATGAGGCTAATGAGTACAGATTACATGTAGTGTTCACATATTTGCATCATTGACACCCTATCACTCTCCCGCTAAGAATAGCACAGCTTCATCAGTGCTTTTCAACAAGGATCGAGCAAAAGCATCAATTCTATTACGCTGCAATTTACAGAAGTCTAAAACAAAACTATTGTCTAAAGAACAATTAGAGCCCAAATTTAACAGTGATTTCTCAGAATTGATGAAGCTCTGGTTAAAATGGAATCCAATTTTTGATAGTCTACATCAAGTGCTGTGATAGGAAATAATATCAATCCATGTAGCCACATGTAAACCAACATTTGGAGGTAAGGAGGGGGGCTTGAAAAAGATCCCTTCCAGGCAGTAGCCTGTTCTCAGTCAATCTGTGTCATTAACTGAGCTCATTAGTTTGGCTTTTTGGCAGCTTGCAGTCTGCTGCCCTTTCTATTGGGTATGTCCACCATCTTGGTGCCAAAAGACTTCTTCTCATTTAGCAACCTTCATTCCTCTTCACCAATTCTCTTAATCCAACCATGGATCAGTAATGAATCGGTGTGTGTTGTCTCTGTTTCTGCGCTAACATTACCCCTCTTCATACCTTACATACAGAAGACATCAAACAGGCTTAACTTTTAACCACTTTGTCTAATAAACATGTAGATTACACTGGTAAAACTGGTAAAAGAATGCATCATTTTCCAAATAGATATTTATAAATACCTAACTTTAAGTCTTTACAAAAGATATCAATGGAGATCTATTATTTGGAGTGAGGGTTCATCCCTCCCTGCCACTGGTAGGATTCTCATATGCTGGTTTTATCTAACTAATTTGATTTTAGACATTATAGAAGGAAAATTTTGATTCAGTCCTTCTCTCTTTGGAACACAGTTTAGTATTTGCACATTGCTGCTTTTTAACATTTACATTTAACATTAAATTACAGGGCACCATGAGATATATAGGGTTATGGAGTATAAATACCTCTGTTTTTACCTGCACAGCCAACTGCACAGGAGAGGCAAGAGTGCAGCCGTATAGGGAGGGAGCAGATGGTACTTTTTGAGGAGGTTTTGGTTCTACTCTATTTGCAGCAAAATGCTGCATATTTTCTAAAAGTCTGATTGAGAGAAACATTTTTTTCTGCCGTTATATGTAACTTCCAAAAATAGAGATGTGACAGTAAAATATAGGAGAGTTGGAGACGTTAATCTGTAGTGTCAAGATTATTTTAATTAAAAAAAGTTCAGCAAAATATATTTTAATTGAACCCATCCTTCTGTATACCATTTTAGATATTATGCATAAAGGGATAAAACAGGCAAGCAGCTTCTGTTGTCAAACAGCTGGAACCATTTGATTTGTATTGTTTTGCAGTAAAGGTTACCTTTGAATTTTTACAGTTGATAGAGAAAAATTAATGGACATCGCAATTAATATCTACCCAAAATTTGATTTAAAGATTTTTCTAATCAGTGGAAATTATTTACAATGGATATGAAGTTTTTTTTATTTAATTGTAAAAGCAATAAAAAATTCCAACCTTTAATGCTCTATAAAAGTTATAAAGGTCTGAATCAAGACACTCAGCACACCCATCAGACCGGGTCTATTTCTCTGTTTTAATGAGAGAAGAGTAATCGGCTCTGAAACAATGTGAGCAGTACTGCTGACAATCTAAAAACTTCTCTTTCAATTTATTACACAGTCTTTCCCACTCAAAGCTGATATGCACATGCATTCATTTACCAGTGGTGCTTCACCACAGACACAGACATGCATGCACACGGTTCAAATAGTTGGCCTAGGGTTCAGGAAGACCTGAAAGCCAAGAGGAGCTGCTGACACAAGTAGCTACTGTGATTACCTCACGTCTGTCATGGCTTTGGAAGGAAGCTCATCCTGAGTATATTTAGACAAAGGCAAGCTTTAAGAGATGAAAAGGGTAAGACCAATTGATAGTAAATACTATTATATGGTTTACAATGTCTAAAAATCTTCATTTTTTTCACTTTACAACAAGCTTATTAATATTTCAGTCCGCTTTAGAGAAAAGACATGCAAAATTAAAATGATTAATAAGGATTCCTGCTTTTGCCTTTTCTTAGCTATATCAAATTTCGATTTTACATTTTCTATCAGCTTCTCTGAGTCCGTGATTGATTAGTAGAAACATGTTTTGCTGCAGTTAAATCTGGTGTTCATTTAGGAGACGTCAACGCCAGCTTTGCAGATCTACAGACAGAATATTATGATCATTCTGTGCACAGAAGCCCAGTTTCTATCAGATAGGATGGATGGCCTGTTCACAGCAATGTCAAGCTGCAGCCACAAGTTTTCCTTTTTCGTTCTGGGCCCTGGTGGTACAGCAAATATTCTTTATCTAAATAATGAAATTGTAGATCTAACTGTATATTTAGGTTTAGATTGCTGCTCGAAAATCAACCTATGTTTTGCGGGGGGGTTTTCTCTTTGATTGACCCGTTATTACCTCAATCCATATTCTCTTCAAGTCTGATGATCTTTCTGGCCTTTGTTGAAGAAAATAATCCCCAATCTATCTGTTTCTCTGGGCGCATGGTGTATTCAAACCCAAGTCAAATGTACTCTTTAGTTTCTAAGAAAATAAGAAATAAAAATTTGATTAAATCTAACCAGACTATGTTTCTTAGCATGCTGCTCCGTCCTGTCTATGGCTGGGGGGAAACTTTAAAAGGGACTTAATTTAGTTTACCTCCTTTCATCCTTCTGTAAATTCCTATCAACTGATATTCCTGCCCAATCTGTGAATCTCTGCAACTCCTCCAGAGTCCTTATGAACCTCTCAACTACTCTGAGAGTTTGTCAGTTTAAGTGGACAGCCATGTCTTGTTAGGTTTGTCATCATCCCATGAGCTTTCTATCTTAAGATGGCAGACTGTAGGAGCTCTGAGATGCTTAAAGCTTGGGGTGTTGTTTTACTGTAGAGTAGAGACTGACATTTTTTCGGGAATCCCACAGGTCACGGGATTCCCGTGGGATTCCCATGGGATGGGAATCAGTATTAGTAACGATCACGTGATTGGGACGGTACAGGATTAAACATTAACGGGAGCAGACGGGAGCGGGAGCAAACCAATATCAACTAAAAAAAACTAGGATCAATGCCAAAAAATAAAATAAAATAAATAGAAAGAAAAAAATCAAGTACTGGCACCGCCATTTCGTAGTTTTTTTCCTTGAAGCCTACACTATAATGCGAGTCAAAAAAACTAAACGACCCAAAAACCAACAGTGGAAAAACAACAGTGCTCAAAAACAACAATGGAGGGACCAACAGTTAGTGGCGAACTCGACTCGAATGGGAGTGGTGCAGGAGCGGGAGTCATTCTGAATGGTAGAAGGATGGGAGTGGGAGTAATTTCACCAGGAGTGGGACGGGACAGGATTTAGATTTCTACTCTGGCCCCGGGATCAGGACAGGAGTGAAAATCCACTCCCGTGTCAGTCTCTACTGTAGAGCCCAACCTTAAACCTTTCCACAGCTTCATAGCTGGTCTCTCTGTAATTTACCTTGGTTTATATTATGTTGTTTGTTCACTTTTGTTCTGTAACAAATAAAAATGCGCACCACACTTTTCAGATTTGTATCCGTGATACACTTTAAAAAAACATGCATCATTTTTCCTTCCACTTCAAAATCATAGACAACTACAGTCCTACTGGAATACATCAAGGTTTGTTGCCATAACCTCACATAAATTTAAAAACCAAGGCGTTGTAAAAAATTAGAACATAGGGCCTAAAAAATAAAATAAAATTGAAAAGATTTTAATATTCAAATCTAAAATTGAAAAAATAAGGGAAATGGATGCTGATATCACACCAGTAGAAATAAAGGTGTCATTGTTAGAGCATCCAGTTTGATTCATCTTTACCAACAAAAATGAAAGGTAAGATGTTCCCTCACTTTGAGTGACTTAACAGTACTTTTCAAAGCGGGGGTCTCCTGCCTTCATAGGCTGAGCCATTAATAACGGTGGGAGGCTCCTCACTGTCAGCAGTCGATCCTCCTGCCAGCTTTATGGCACGTCTCCCTCAGGACATTCAGCCACACAGCTAAGTCCACCCTATAAACCTCTACATAGCTGTTCTTTATACCAGACGACGAAAAAGCAAACAACACACTCATGTCAAACAGCGATGAGAGTTTCACTGCAGATTGCTCTGAAATCGCAGGAATGTCACGTCGATGCGTATTAAACAATTACATTCCTCACACTTGCTCAGGCTGAGATTAGAGTCACGTGTCTTTGCTTGTTTGTTATTGTATGTTTCCGTGGATACAGTCATGACCTGACATGGCTGCGTGACCCAGACAGACATTCGCCTCGTGCTATAGGCTAACACACTAGCAGCAGGTGGCACAGAGCCCTGAAACTTGATATTTCACTTTAAATCGGTGTCTTTGTCCAGCAGTGACATGAAAAATCCGTCTCCTGTGATATTTCTGTGAAAAGTAATTTCCCTCTCAGCATTGAGGTTTTTCCTTCCTGGCAAGTTTAGAGCTCCACATTAACGCAAACCATCCGTGCTGCATTAGTTGCTCTGATTAACACCACCCCTGCTATTCTTGGAGTTATTGTTGAGCCAACAACTGTGGTCCCTTATATACAGCATTATGAAATCAGCAAAATTGAAAACAACTAGTTATAATTAGATTGCAGGAGATTACAGTCTTAACTGGGCAACTTTGTTTCAGTCTTGAGTAAATAAAATGTGTGCTGCTTTTTAGGAACTCGGTTTGATCTAAGATCCCATCTAGAAATAGATTTTTTTTTATCACCCACCAAAAACACTGAGGCCACTTGTATTCTAGACACCGCTCACTTCAAAGTTTTACTACTGAGCCTTAATTACAGTGCAGCTAAAGATGAGTGTTATTTTGGCTGTGGCTTCCTGAAGGCTCTGTCCTCTCCTGCTACTCAGGTGTCAGTGAGGCCAGCACTTTCCACTGGCAGGGTCTGGTATGACCACTAGTTCTAGGAGCATTCAGTATTTTTTTTTTATTTTCAAAGCATATTTAACAGAAAAGAGAACAATTCACTTTGCATGATTAGCTTGGTCTGTTTATCAGGCTCATCTGTGCTCAAGGAGTGGGGAGTTTATCCAGCCGGAGTCCTGGTGTTTCCCTGTGAGACAAGAATAACCTTCTGATTTAATGATTAAAGAACTTGCAGAGAGCCAGACTTTGTAGCTGAGCTGAAAACAACGTGGCTTTTCTGTGTTTGATACATGACCTTGTAAATAGGGATGCACGATAGTGGGATTTTGGCCGATATCCGATATGCCGATATTTTAAAACTCATGTAGACGATAACCGATATCGATACCGATGTTAAAGCTGAACAAAAATAAGTAGTCATTGAAAATAGCGGTTTTGTTATCCATTTCTGACACTTTGAAAAATAATAAATTCAAGTATATTTTCATA
>NW_015150974.1:181165-184978 GCF_000732505.1 Cyprinodon variegatus | reverse complement strand
CGATAGGGGGCCGATTATATTGTGTATCCCTACTTGTAAACTGACTCTTTAAACCCTCTCTGAGTTTTTCTTTTCAGAACCACAAATTTCAAAGTGCCTTATTAGCATTTTGAGCAAAAACAACTACTGGATAATACGTCTCACGTTCAGTGAATAGAGTTGATCGTATTATTTAGTCTATGAGGTTTTGTAAAACTGTTTATTATCATGGAGATACATCATCTGGAAAAAGATGCTCCTACCTGAAGACTTAAAAACCTCAGCTTTTTTTACTCATCATGCAAAATGTTTACAGCAAAATACAAAACCATCTCCGTAAGGATGCTTATTTTCCACAGAGACAGAGAGGAGGGTCAGATGGATGGATGATAGCACATGCTTTGGATAGGTGGAAGAGGGGTAAAGCTATGCAAAGCACACCTGGAAGAAAACCTGACAGAGGACGTAGAAGACAAGACTGGGGATGAAGATTATCTTTCAGCAGAAAAACAGTAGCCAGAGTCCCACAGAAATGACTTATATCAACTAAAAGCATGTTGTTATTCAGCAAAAATGACCAAGTCAAAGTCTAGTGCTGAATCTAGTTTAGAATCTGTAACTTACAAATGTAATTAATCTGCCTGGGCTATTTTCCAAGTCCAAAATCATCTAAGTAGAAACATTTAAAAAGCCATTTATGTTTAATACACTGCAAAAAATAAAATCTAAATAAGTATTTTTTCTTAAAATGAGTGCATTTTTTCTTGAATTAAGAATTGAAGTGAGACACTTTGCCAATGGAACAAGACAATTTACACTTTAAATAAGAAAAAACAATTGTATTGTCTTATTTCAAGTGCATAATATCTAGATAACGTATTTTAAGAGTAAAAATACTAATTCCATTGGCAAATCATCTTATTTACCTGCTCAAATTAAGGGTAAATACACTTAATTTAAGACATTTTTACTCATTTTGAGATCGTTTTTTGCAGTGTATATTTTGCTGATCTAGAATATCTGAAGAAAAAAGTTATTTGAAAGTTTAAGTAAAAAAAAAAAATCCCAGTAAGCTACCTAGACTGAAATGAGATAGTAGAGGGACAGCAGCAGCAGCAGCAGAAGCAGCAGCAAGTGTCACCCGGTCCTATAACATGGGGAGGGCTCTGGAGTTTAAAACTGTGTGAATATGATAGCCCATCTGGAGCCCTTGGTCCTGCTTATGCAAGTGGAGATCTCCATGCACTATTGAAAGTTGACAGTTCGGAGGCACTAATCTGACAGGAGGTCGGTGTGAAAACAAAACACACAACGTTTTTTGGACATAACAACTGCAGCTGCTTGGGAGGCAAAAAAAAAAGAAACTTTAATTTCATCTTAAAGTGGAGGACCCGCATGAGAGATTGATTTTGGAGGACAAAGGCAGACATCAGGGAGGTGAGTGGCGGGTTTACCCTCAGAGGGGGTAAAAAAAAAAAAAAAAAAAACATGACTGTAGTGTCCCAGGACAATAAGGACGAGGCTGTGACTATCACCCCTTTGTTACGCGATGCTGCAGACTTGGAACCTGCGGACCAGGAGTGCAGCGAACGGGTGATCATCAACATATCGGGCCTGCGCTTCGAGACGCAGCTGAAAACACTGTCGCGCTTTCCGGCCACGCTGCTGGGGGATCCGCGTAAAAGGACGCGCTTCTTCGATCCGCTGAGGAACGAGTTCTTCTTTGACAGGAACAGACCAAGCTTTGATGCAATCCTCTATTATTACCAGTCAGGTGGGAGGCTCAGGAGGCCCGCGGGTGTACCTGTGGACATTTTCCTGGAGGAGCTCAAGTTTTATGAACTTGGAGAGGAGGCTATAGAGCTGTACAAGGACGATGAAGGGTTGCCGAGGGAGGAGGAGCGGCCACTGCCGAACAACACCTACCAGCGGCAGCTCTGGCTCCTGTTTGAGTACCCAGAGAGCTCCGGACCCGCACGCTCCATCGCCATTGTCTCTGTTATGGTTATTTTGATATCTATTATTATATTCTGCTTAGAGACTTTACCGGAGTTCAGAGAGTTGCCCCCAGAGCCAGAGCAGCACGCAAATGGAAGCGCAAACAGCAAAGCGCCCAATCCCTTCACAGATCCCTTCTTCATGGTGGAGACGCTTTGTATCGTGTGGTTCTCCTTTGAGTTCACCATGAGGTTCCTGTCTTGTCCCAGCAAAGCGGCGTTCTTTAAAAACATCATGAACCTGATAGATGTGGTGGCCATCGCGCCCTACTTCATCACCCTGGGCTTGGATCTGGCGGAGCATGAGGGCAGCAGTCAGCAGGCGGCCTCTCTGGCCATCCTGAGGGTCATCAGGTTGGTGCGCGTCTTCAGGATCTTCAAGCTCTCCAGACACTCCAAAGGCCTGCAGATCCTGGGCCAGACTCTCCACGCCAGCCTTCGGGAGCTGGGGTTGCTCATATTCTTCCTCCTCATTGGAGTTATTTTGTTCTCCAGCTCGGTTTATTTCGCTGAAGTTGAAGACCCTGACACGGTTTTTTCCAGTATACCTGATGCGTTCTGGTGGGCTGTGGTGACGATGACCACGGTGGGCTACGGAGACATGTATCCCTCCACTATCGGAGGGAAATTCGTTGGATCCTTGTGCGCAATCGCCGGAGTGCTGACCATAGCTCTACCTGTTCCTGTCATTGTGTCAAATTTCAACTATTTCTACCACAGAGAGAACGAGGAGGAGGAAAATGTGCAGTACATCCATGTGACCTGTGGGCAGCCGGAGCACCATCCCTCTTTTGGGGAAACGGATTCCATAAAAAGCGACCAGTCTCTCTCCAAAACCGAGTCCTATCAGGAGAGCGATGAGCTGGGAATCCTGACTCATCCAAACGCAACTCAGCCAGTGAATTACGCAGGGCAGCTGACAGATGTGTAAACAGGAAACGAGTTGTTTCTGGTGAGTTATGGTTACTAGTGGTTTAGGATTCCAGTGAGACCTGACCAGTTCAATGTTTTATGGAAACCTTGGATACATTACTGAAGTCAAGCCAGCCCTCACTTGCTCTTTATTGGTTACCCATATGAAACAGTGTACCAACGCTGGCTTGGACTTTTTAAAATAAAGTTTAACGCTTATTAACTATAATTAGTTATAATTTACACCCAAATGGTCTAAAAATGATGTGCTTCTGTGAATATGGATATACAAAAAGGATTTTGATTTTTTTTTTTTTTATTTAGTTAGTGTTTTACATTGTTAAATTGTGCACTTTATTTCAGAATAGGGGAGTGTTGGACTAGTGGTTAGAGCAGTGCGCTTTTGCTCTGAGGAGGTTGCAAGTACCAGGTTTGATCCCCACTCCACTCTGGGTGACCTTTAACCCCACACTGCTCCCCAGGCGCCGCACAGTGGCAGCCCACTGCTGCCCAAGGGGATGGTTTAAATGCAAAGTGTGAATTACAAAATGTGAGACTAACAGCGGTGTCAAAAGTACACACATTTGTTACACATCCTCTCCATGACACACTGGTCCAGCAACCCAGTCTCATGGGAAAATGTACCTCCACTACGTTGGTCCACACTGCAAAACGTAGTGGAGGTACATTAATGGCCATTTTTTTGTGGTACTGTTACATTTCTTCTGCCTATACGCTTTCTATTGTTTTACGTCCTAGTCACGTGACATGTACCTCCACTACGTTTTGCAGTGTGGACCAACGTAGTGGGGGTACATTTTCCCATGAGACTGGGTTGGGTCCAGCAGAGGAGCTACTTCAGCAGAAGACTCCTATCCAGATGCACCACAGAGCGCCACAGGAAATCATTCCTACCTGTGGTCAT
>NW_015150974.1:175673-180940 GCF_000732505.1 Cyprinodon variegatus | reverse complement strand
TATATATATATATACATATACAGAAGAGCTATATGTGTATATATTTTATCTTTTTTATTTTTATCTTTATTATCTTGTGTAGTTGGAAGGGTATATAGATATATAAAACTGTAACTGGAGCGTGTAACAAAAGTAATGTCCCTCTGGGATTATTAAAGTATTTCTGATTCTGATTAAGTAGAAGTATAGATACTGCAGTTTAAAAACACTCTGGTAAAAGTTGAAGTATCAACTTGACCTCTTTACTCAAAAGTGAAAAAGTATGTACTCCAAAACTACTTAAAGTATAAAAGTATAAAGTAACCTTTAAAAAAAACGGCCAGATGTCCCTATATGAATTTAAAGCACAATTTTTATTTCGAAAAATTCTTTGAGATAGGGCCAAGGATGAGGGAGGTCTTGTTGGTCTCCATCTCCCGATACTTTCAGACATTCCAACATCTTTTTCTGAATCCCACATTGTAGCATGGCATAGACAATTCACGTTTGCAGTTTGAAGAACACCTGCTTGCTTCTGATGATTTCCTTTAGCTAACCAATGAGTGTTTGCGTTATATGACTCATCCAATCAGACTAGTTTTCACTAGATGTCGATGGAGCACATGACGTGAAATAAATATTTATAAACATTAAACTGAAGCCAAGACTAACAGATACTTGTGTGAAAATGTAATGAGTAGAAGTCAGAAGTAGGAAGAAAAATCAGTAATGGACTAAAGTATAGACACCTAAAAAGTGTACTTAAGTACAGTAACGAAGTATTTGTACTGTATTTGTACTTCGTTGTAAGCATTTCAAAAATTGGTCTCTTTTATCTAAGTTGCTGTCAAAATTGTTAAAAACATCCCTGTTTCTAGTTAACGATTTTGCTTCAAGCTTACAGCAAGCCTCTCAAAATCTGTAAAATTAGTTTATGTTGTCTAAGTTACCATCAATATTGCTTAGAATCTCCCAGTTTCCATTTGCCGATTGCACCTCAGGATAAATAACCCAAGATGCTACTCGCCAAATATCATTAAGGTCTGATGTGAAATTCTGAAAGTCCTTCAAATACTGTAAAATTGTTAACTTTTTTCTATTTTGCTGTTAATATTGGAGGACAAATAAGTTTAATATATTTTAATTTATAAAAAAGTGAAAAAAATACAGAGACTATACAGTAGTTGGCATGTGTTCTTGCACAGTGAGAGAGAGAGGAATATTGCACGATTGACAATAGTCATCAGTTTGTCCAGTCTGGAGGTGTCCTTCATGGATGTGCTGCTCCCCTAGCACACCACGGTGTAGAACAGGACACTGGCAACCACAGACTGGTAGAACATCTCCAACAGCCTGTTGCAGATGTTGAACGACCTCAGTCTCCTCAGGAAGTACATCCTGCTTTGTGTCTTCCTGTGCCTCAATTACTTCTAGTGCAAAGCATCTAGTGGTGTCCTACTGTCACGTTGAGATTAAATAAATGACTGGAAACAGGAAACAGGGAGTTTTCTTTAGCAATATTCACAGCGACTTACAGTAGATAAAAGAGACCAATTTTACATATTTTGAGAAGCTATAATTTTTATATTCCACATCAGATCTTGATTATAATTGGTGAGAAGCATCTAGGGGGGCCCTACTGTCAACCTTAAATGACGTTATTAACTATAAACAGAAGGTTTCCTAGCAATATTCACGTAAGATTAGATAGAATTTTAGATTTATTGTTTTTGATTTTGAAATTCCATATCAGACTATGATGAGCTCTGGTTAGAATGCTCTACTCTCACCCTGAAATGAAATAAGAAACTGGAAATAGCGTTTTTGTTTAACAACAATTGAAACTCAGGTAAAAAAAAAAAAGTGGGCATTCTGAAATAAAGCGCTCGAACCTTTCATGTAAAACACTAATTAAATAAAAAAATACATTAAAATCGTTCTTCTATATCCATATTCACAGAAACACATAAATCATTTTAGACCAGAGGGGTGTGCATTATAAATGATTGTAGTTAAAAATCATTAACCTTTTTATTTTGAAAAGTCCAAGCCAGCATTGGTACCGTGTTTCGTAATGTACGTATGCGTGACCGATAAAAAGCCAGGGAGGGCTGGATTGATTTCAGTGAAATACTTTGCTAGAGGGACCTCTTGCAATCCAAACTGAAAACCACACAACTTTCTCATTTTCTTTTTTCAGGGTTACAGCCATAGGGTTTATTTTCTTTCTTGATTAACTATCAGCAAAAAAAACTGCAAGGAATAACCAATAAAATGTCTAAAGATCATTTGAAAATTCAACGACTGAGAGGGAAAATCTGAGAAAGAAGAGAACATTGTTCCTTTATCACACAGATTGCATTACAATGCCAGTTATACATTATTTAAATCATCTATAAAATTCATGGTATTTTAGAACAGGTGTATAAAAGTATAAAAATGTCACAGCTGAGTGGAGGTTTTTGAGGACCCAAATGCAGAGATCAAGGGGCAGAGGTGAGACTTGTAGATCTGATGAAGCAAAAATCCAAAAATCAAAATACAAGGAACCAAAAAATCAGCACACATCAGGGAAAAAGCCAGAGATGAGGAATCAACAAAACAACAACAAAGCAGCACTGAGTGACTGCAGAGGTGGTGTATATATGGGGAGACTGAACCGAGACAGGCTTGGGAGCAGGTGTGGGCAAGATCAACTAGAAGGAAGCCATGGGGAAAGGAACACTCATCTATATTTATTCACTGGATTGCTTATAGCCCAAAAAAGTGAAGCCACTGTCCGCCATGCTGGTACTCCCCACTCTCACAGAGACACGCAGTAAAAATGCCTACATGGGTAGCGTTTTGAATGCAAAAACAAGCAGTTTGCTGGCTGTGGGAAGTCGTTTCACAGGTAATTTCACTATCAGTGGATGTACTAACCTACAAAATCAATATAAACACGAATGTATCCTATAGTATACTATGTAGCGTAACATTAGTCTGGCTATCTCAAACTGAATGGAAAACTGAGTTAGCATGACATCGTGTCTAATGTAAGAAAATAGAAAGTAAAGTAAATCAAAAGCAATTCCCTGTGAAAGGTCAATGTAGAAATTCTTTAAGTGGATAACACTGTCGTTTTTTTAGTGTTTGTTTTGTTTCTCATTTGAAAAAGTAATGTGCCAATAACATATTGCATGTTATATTGACGAAAGAAAAACCAACCAAACATTTGAGCCCTATATATATATATGACTTCACTGACTTCATAATGACTATGCAATTTGATGTGCCTATTTTTTTCATTATAAATTAAAATAATCTACTTATGCTATGAAACAGCCAGTGTGTGTCAAAGTGATGAATTTATCTTTATTTCAAAAGTCTTAAGTCCCCCTGAAAATGAGAACATCATCATTGTTCGATACTGTGGCACACATATTGTTTACATTGCGACCGGTGTAACTAGGAAGTATCAATATGGCGGCCGGTGGCTTTACTTCAACCCCGTACTAACAACGGGCAATCGGCAATCCAGTGAATAAATAGAGATCGGTGGAAAGGAAACAAACACAAGGGGGAAACAGAGAGGAACGTAAGAACTCAGCATTGCTAGAAAACAAATACAAAGACACAGAGCACAAAGAAACGCAAACTAAACCCAAGCAGGGGGCAGTACCCTGACAAAACATGGAAAATGTTTTTCTAATTTATCAGGTGCACCTTGCTGGTAACATGTTGCACCAGTTTTGTCTTCAGAACTTAATCTATTTTTCATTACAGATATTCAACATAATGTGCAAAACATTCCTCAGGGATTTTAGTCTATATTTGTATAAGGGCATTACACAGGTGCTGCAACTTTGGCAGCTGTAAAGCCATGATGCAGAATTGAATGTTGCACATATCCCCCCCAAAAAAATAAAATCCCCTAAAAACAGGGTGAGGTTCTGCTCCTAAGAAGTCTGAAAAGGCCTGGTTCAATCTCCACAGTTCAAGCTCCACAATGCTTCCTGCAAGCTTCTCACTTCTCCTTAAGGGGTGGGTTTAATGCAGAAGATCTTGTATTGAAAAATACTAGAGGAAGATCTTGGGACTTCCACCTACTTTGGCTTTTAAAGTTTTGTCGATTTGTTAAGATGGCCACATTGTACGAGGAAAATATTGCCCAAACTATAACACCACCATGGACAGCCTGAACCATTGATGTGAACAGGAAGAATCCAAGTCTTCATATTTTTTACTCCAAAATCTGACCCTACCATTTGAAATACGCAACCAAAACTGAAGCACATTGAACTTCGCAATGTTTTTTTCCAATCTGTTATTTTATTTTATTCCCCCTGAACCTGTGGAAACAGTTTCCTCCATTTCCTGTTCTTACAGGAAAGGGACACTATGTGATCTTCTGCTGCTGTAGCACATCTGCATCTGCTTCAAGGTTCGACATGTTGGTATTCAAAGGTGGTAATTTTCATCTCAGTTGATTATTTTAGCAACTGTTATCTTTCTTCCATCGTTCTCACCTTTTGATCTATAATCTTAGAAGTAGTTGTGAGAGAAAACCTGGTAGGGCAACAGTTTCTTAAATACTGAAACCCTTTTGTCTGTCACTAACAAGCATGCCATTCAAAGACACCTAAATATCCCTATTCTAATAATCAGTTTGTTTGAGTTTCTTCGCTCTCATTGACAAATGTTAACAAGGAATTAAAAAAGGCATACCTGATACAGTATACGTGCAAGTTCCTATCTCCAGCATTTAAAAGGACACCCTGGATAGGTGACCAGTCCATCACAAAATGAGAACTATTGCAAAGAAAAGAACTGTCCTGATCTTTTTTAAAATAACCTACAGTAATAGTCAATGTTCCCAAATATAAATATGGTACAAACTAGGGTTGTCACGATACTAATCTTTTCAACTCGATACCGATACTAAGGAAAATATTCGATACTCGATACCATTTTTGATACCACAAGGATAAAAACAAAGTCTCAAAAATTCTACAGAAATATTTTCATTAATAAATAAAATACAATAAATAAATACATTAAAGGTTTTATGCTGTGCACAATATTAAGCAAGCTTAATAAAAAAACGTATAAAATTAAAATCAAGTGTTGCCTCCTTGGCTAAGCTTTGCACACATAACAATGACACTAGCCAAACCGGTTAAGAAACAAAAATAATTCTCAGCAGCTGCACCTGTTACAAAAAAAGTCTGAAACCGAAAAGTGCACAGAATTATTCAATCACACAGTGTTCTAAAAGTGCATTTTCCTCTATTCTGCACTTTAGCTGA
>NW_015150974.1:172922-175663 GCF_000732505.1 Cyprinodon variegatus | reverse complement strand
TATATTTGCATTCAAGTTTAAAAACACACCAATTCCCTGTCATGTAACCTCTCCCTTTTCCCACACAGCAGGGTTATTGTTAGAACTACATGACATCATGACAGCACATATAAATAAACGCACCCCTTTTGGCTCATAGCGCGTGTCATGTCTGTGCCTTTAAGCTTTTCTGGGGTCATTTTACGGTGTTAAATGTCAGGCTGGCCATTTTAAGGTGGTAAAATGACGCTCAGATTGGTTTTAGGGTGGGGTGAGGCTTTAAGGTGGGCGTTGTTCCTCGAGACAAGAAAAAGGAGTGTTTAAGAGACAAAAATTTGAGATCCAGGCTATTTGAGAAATAAATTAGTAAACTAGGATCCAAACACTATCCCATGATTAAACCAGCCATAAAACAAGCAAGTTCAATTTGTTTAAGCAAAAACGAATACATCAAAAACATACTTTACACATCTGCCTTTCTATGATGTAGTATCTAAAGTTTGTCTAATATATTTTGATAAAGTGTAAGAAAGTTGCTGAGCTGCACATTAAATCATCCATAACTCTAACAGGCTGTGGAAGAAAAATACACACAAATAAGAAATACATCAGCAACTGTGTCTCCGAATAGAGCTCAGATTGTAGAGATCGTAGCTCAACTTGACGATGGCCTGCATGGGCTGCAGTTCCCTCACAGCACTATGCCATTCCGGCCAATCATTTAACATCATCACTCACCATATACGGTGTGCTGGTATCTATAGTAACAAAGGATGATGACACATTTTAACAGTACTTTTAAAGCATGGTAACAAAATTCTTTCTTTAGGTTTATATTATTTTCTTTTATTTGCCCGTTTCTATTTTTCATTCATTAAACCTCACCCAACAGTTCTGTTAAAAAAAGAGATACAAATGTGAGCAAACAAAAATGTCAATGTGCAGCTCCTCCATTAATACCATTTCCACAACTCCCCCTCTAATCCTAAAAAAAAGTAGGAGATAAACATTGTGATCTCAACCATCTTGCTATATAAATATATTATGATTCAGTATTGAGCAGTGTTACAAAAGGATGTGCTAAACAATGTAGCACATGTTGACTGGGACAGTTGGGTCTCATTAGTTTGCATTTACCTAGCCCTGTTGGAAGGGCTTTGATCCTGGTACTGGTTAAATAAAACAAAAGTTTTGAATGTATATGTTGCATCTGTAATTATTTATACAAATCTGAACGTAGTACAACTTATGGGATAGTTGGTAGATTAAGGAATTTGAAGTTATCACAATGTAAAATTTAAATTTAGTACAACTTACAGGATAGTTAGTAGAATAAGGAATTTAAAGTCATTAAAACGTAAAATTAGAAGTTAGGACAACTTACTAGAGAGTTAGTAGAATAAAGAATTTTAAGTTATTACAATGTAAATTTAGAAGTTAGCTCAACTTAGAGTTGAGTTCACAAAAATTATAATTCAGAGTTGAGCAAACTCAAAAGCAAAACTTAAGATATTTAGTTTAATTGGCCAAATTAAAATTTTATCGAAGTTTGTTGCCTTGAAATTTTGAGTTCATCCAACTTTTTTTTTTTGCAGTATTCTTGGTTTCTAAAAAAAAAAAAACGGATGAAAAAGTGATTATTTTCAAACCCTTTTTTAAAATGTTTTCTTATAATGACAAAACCAAAGCCTTGAAAACTGAATATTGCTAATTTAGCTATTAGGATGTAATTAAAAATGAAAAGAACCAATAATAAAGAATACAAACCTTTAGGGTTGCAGCTTACGATCTCTGTAGTATCTAAATAATCTAATGATTACTCAGATCTAATCATCTAATGATTATTCAGATAATTAATCGAGTAATTGTTTAAAACATTGCCCCCTTCTGCTGATATTCTATATGAATATTTTAGCATATTTTTTGGTCAATAGAAATGTTGGAAAAAACAAATAAAAGTTAGCAAATAAGGGTTTTCCTTTTTTGAATTGGAAAAAAAACATTCTAGAAAGAAGTGTAATAGCATGTCTTCAGTGCACTCTATATTTATGGCAAAGGATGCATCTGCAGCTAAAAAGAAAGGTACTAAAAGGTTCATCGTTCATTTGATATCCACTCAGTGTCAGCTTCCTGTGGTACAGACAAAAAAGTGCAGTTTAATTTTCCTATTGTACTCCTATTGAGAATTGTTCATCATCAAGAACCATGTTATCCCAATAATGTACTTAATTGCCTAGTTATGCATCTTTGTTTTTTTTTTTAATAACAGAAATTAAGAAAACAACAACGACAACAACTATGAACATATCGCCAAAAAAGCTCTGCTGTAAAATTGACAATTCTGATCGGTCTATGCAGCAGGTTGTGGTGAAAATGACTTTTATTCTGCAGCTCTCTGCTTATTCCATAAAGTTTAAAAGTTAAATGTCTATACAAAATATGTATACTTTTTGTTCAGTTTTGGCTTTATCACTGCTCCTAATGGGTATTTTTTTCAGCAAATTTCATGTTTTAGAGTCTATGTACTCTAGGGAATCATAATTCGATTAATAAAGGATTTATTTGAGTTATAATAAATTAGTTGATAATCGCTTCATCATCACATTTCATCTAATTTATTATTTCTACCTTGTTCTCAAGATCCTAACCACATCAAATGATGTCATATCCTTTCTGTCTTACAGCAATTTTGGTGAAAAATGTCTTTCTTTCTTTCTTTCTTTCTTTCTTTCTTTCTTTCTTTCTTTCTTTCTTTCTTTCTT
>NW_015150974.1:165724-171044 GCF_000732505.1 Cyprinodon variegatus | reverse complement strand
ATGGTGCTGACACCAGAAAACCATTCTATGACATCTTACCTTTACAGAGGTACCAAAAGTTTCTTCTTAAATCTAATAGCTTTGAGGCTATAAGTTATTTACTTTTGTGTGTTTTTGTCAGGCAGAAATTTATTTATACCCCCTGAGGGTGTAAGAGGTTAATGAGAGATATTTAGGTTTTTCCGAGTATGGGACGTTATTTGCGCTATCCATGGTGCTGAAAGTGTTCTCTGTCTTTTGCAGAACGTTTTTCGTTCTCCTCATGATAAGCAGGCAACTATATTATTCCACAAACAAGCCGTAATTCTCCAGTCAATATCAGAAAAAAAAAATCCAAAACAATAACTATAAATTTTAGATAAAAGACCCACTCAGCCAATCAGGATATTTAGCAATCTCACTAGAATTTTTCCAAGCGAAACGTGATCGGAGTTGTCACAGTTAGAGACTTTGGAAGATCTGTGTGTGCTCGCAGTCTGCAGTGCTGGCACACAGGCGCCCCTGTTTTTATGCTGTGTGAAGAAGTTCTGGCGGCGTCCTTTAGTGGAGCCGGTCTGCATTGCGTCGAAACCCTCCAACTCCTCCCCCTCCTCCTCCTTCAGCCCCCCCTGCTTCCTCTTGTACTTGCATGTTAAATGATCAAACCAAACATGCCTGACATTGCTGAGAAACCATGCGGACGTCGATGCCGCACCTGTATGTTTATCGTCTTTAACCTCTAATTGTTTTTTTTTTTTTATCGTGTTCACCGTCCTGCGCCGGAGAGCATCCTGCCCGTCATCTCGTCTTGGGGCAGATTTCTGCTGATGCAGGGATGTCTGGGAATGCCAAGGGCTCGCTTATTGCCCCTTAATGCATCTCTCCGAACTGCAGCGCAACATCTTCTCCTGCGGTTTGCTCATATGCTGTTTGCTCTGCTCACCGCCGTGCCGCTGCCAAAGCACTTAGGGGCTTTGCAGCATAGCAGTTCCCTCTTTTCGCTCCTTTTTCAACCTCTCCTCTTTAGATTACACAGATTTCCCTTTCGGCATGTCTTGTTTTGGAGTACAGATTAGATGATGCCTACTCCAAGGTTCTAGGCTGGTGCAACTTAAAAGTTTCACACATTACCGACCTCTGCTGCTCCGCTGTTGGATGATTCTACTCAAAGCTTTTCAAGACCTCTCAGGATCAAACCACGGTAAGCCTCTTAAACTGAATACAAAAGTTTATGCAGAGCTTTATAGCTTTTTTCTACCTGCAAAACTAACACGCTGCTGCAGTGCTTTTCCTCTGCTTTATCCATTTGCAAATTGCCACTAGCTCTGTAGGGTTAAAGGCATGCAGAAACTGTACAAAAAAAGCTATGCGTCACAATCTACCTCAGACTGGTGAGTGTGGTGGAGGATAAATCACCATAAGACAAAGTAAAAGAAACATTTTTGCAGAGACATGATGAATTGTTACCCCATCACCTTATGAACAACATACAAGATTTGGATTCAAAACAATAATGACAGACACTTCATATAGTTGAAATGTTTTCCCTATAGTAACAGAATTTAAAGTTCTTGTGAATGAGATGTGTTTGCCATCGTTACTAACAGCTCTATTTTCAGCCCAAGGGAAGAAGATGACTAAATAAATAAATAAACTGCAGAAAGTGCTGAGCCAGCAAATATCTCGGCTGTTTGATTCCATTATCCCCTCCGTCCCTCCCTCCATCCCTCCCTCCTTCTCTCTTTGGTTGACAGAAGCAGCAGCAGCGACTGCTTCACATGCACTGGGGAGCAGCAATGGTCAAGTCAGCGAGAGCCGCAGTGGAGCCGCACTGAGGCAAAGCAGCCAACCGACATCTCCCCCCTCCTCGCAACTGGGGACGCCTCCAATGATCTGTGGGGTGTGGGAAGCTGAGGAGTGGAAAAATTTCTCACAACCGTGAATGCCTGGTCAGTCAGACTAACCGACACCCCTGCACAATTCTTGCTCCCCCTATTGCTCCCCTGCATCCTCTACTTCTTCCCCCCTGAAAATGACCGTTGTGGCGGGGGACAACATGGACGAGACCTCTGCCGTCCCAGGACACCCTCAGGACACCTACCCCCCGGACCACAATGACCATGAATGCTGTGAGAGAGTGGTGATCAACATAGCCGGCCTGCGGTTTGAGACGCAGTTGAAAACTCTCTCACAGTTCCCTGAAACTTTGCTGGGTAACCCCAAAAAGCGGATGCGTTACTTTGACCCCCTGAGAAATGAATACTTTTTTGACAGGAACAGGCCCAGCTTTGATGCAATCTTGTACTACTACCAGTCAGGGGGCAGGCTAAGAAGGCCGGTAAATGTGCCCTTGGATATGTTCTCAGAAGAAATCAAATTTTATGAGCTGGGAGTGGATGCGATGGAGAGGTTCCGTGAGGACGAGGGGTTCATCAGAGAAGAAGAGCGTCCGCTGCCTGAGAAGGAGTTCCAGCGTCAGATCTGGCTTCTTTTTGAGCACCCAGAAAGCTCAGGCACCGCAAGAGGGATCGCCATTGTGTCTGTGATGGTGATCCTCATTTCCATTGTCATATTTTGTTTGGAGACTCTACCACAGCTAAAAGATGACCCAAATGGTCGATTTGAGACATTCGGGAACACTACAATCCGCGTCAAAGCAAACATTCTTACTGATCCTTTCTTTGTCATTGAGACTCTCTGTATAATCTGGTTCTCCTTTGAGTTGATAGTACGCTTCCTGGCATGCCCCAGCAAACCAGCCTTCTTCAAGAACATGATGAACACAATTGACATTGTCGCCATTATCCCTTATTTCATTACTCTTGGAACCGAGCTGGCAGAAGACCCGGAAGCGGAGGGAGTGGGGGAGCAAGCAACGTCTCTAGCCATACTCAGGGTGATCCGTCTGGTCAGGGTGTTTCGGATTTTTAAGCTCTCAAGACACTCCAAAGGACTTCAGATCCTGGGGCAGACCCTCAAGGCTAGCATGCGAGAGTTGGGTTTGCTGATATTTTTCCTGTTCATCGGAGTCATCCTTTTCTCCAGCGCTGTCTTCTTCGCCGAAGCCGATGAGCCAGAATCTCACTTCGGCAGCATCCCGGACGCCTTCTGGTGGGCTGTTGTGTCCATGACAACTGTGGGTTATGGAGACATGGTCCCAATCACAATTGGGGGCAAGATTGTTGGATCTCTGTGCGCAATCGCTGGAGTCTTAACAATTGCCCTCCCAGTGCCTGTCATTGTGTCCAACTTCAACTACTTCTACCACAGAGAGACGGAGGGAGAGGAACAGGCCCAGCTCCTCAATGTCAGCAACCCCAACATCCCGTCTGAAACCAACTCCAGCCGCCGTAGCTCCTCCACCGTCAGCAAGTCAGAGTACATGGAGATTGATGGAGACATCAACAATAGCATTGACAACTTTAGGGAGGCAAACCTTAGAACTGGAAATTGCACTATTGCCACTCAGAACTGTGTAAACAAAAGCAAGCTGCTTACAGATGTTTAGACATCAGCTAGGAACTCTTTATCATTGGATCTTATGTGGAGTAGACCATCTGATAGGAATGCTTCATTTAGCTCCCAGAGCGCTCTGCTGGCATTAGGCCTACACCTATCCTCAGTTGGAAAAAAAAGAAACAAAGCTGTTACAGTATATACCAATGTAGATAGAATAATTAATTTTACCAATCTAATAACTAGAATGTTAGGAAGAAATTGATTATTACACATATACACAGCTCCTTAAAGGACACAGAGCACACCCTGTCTTGTCAGATGATGGTGTGATTACTAAAAATCTTATGCATGCACTACAGATAACTGATCAGCAAGCTGCACAATGCACCAGAAATGACTGCAGACATTCAAGCCTCTAAGCCAAGTGGTATCCGCCAAGAAGGTAGATGACCGCCAACCACCAACCCCCCACCCCCTTTTTTTCTCCATCCCCTCTGCCCCTGCAAAGGATCTGCTACTCGGCAAAGCACCTTATCGTAGGAAGACTGCTCGTCTCTCTTGTTTTGGATGTAAACAGATGGTGAACTGCTTGCTTCGCGGACATCTGCAATGCTGCTGTTCTTGCAGCAGCTGCTGTAATTGTGTTATCACCAAGTGATCCGATGCCATGCCCTTTAGATGCATCACAGCACAACTTGCAAAAGTGAGCTTCATGCGAGCATGAATTTAGAGACTTTCCATTTGATACCGGCATGCATAAGGCATATGTCACAAAGTGTGAGGGGGGGTGATAATCTTTTGGATCTCCGCCTCCATGTCTCACTTCTCCCTATGTTGCCATACAGAGTGCACTGGATGAGTTTTTGTTTTTTTCAATTGATAATCATTTAGAAGTATAGAAACTGAATGTTAACTCTTAAAGGAACAGTACATAAATGAGATCATAGCATGAAAAAAGTAACTTGCATTATGGCCTAACCATTAAGGTACCTTTGTATCCTGGTATATTTAATGTACGAATGTATACAGCATGATGTATACAGCTTGTTGCAATTCATGTATTCTGCAGTTCCCTGTCATCAGGGAAACTACAAGATTCAAAAATCTGGGTCTTTCTGAATTGTGATCAAATCTACAGAAATATACCATTGAGGCTGTGGAGTTTCCCATTTAAAAGTAGACAAAGAAAGTTACTAAATAATGTTGGTTAATGCATATAATCACAATAAGCACCAGTTACAGTATTAGTCAATAGAACAGTGCATGGAACTTTGAGAACAACAGCGAAAAAAGTTCATATATTTTCAGTCATACTTATTTCTTTCTTCCACCATTAAGTTTAGTAGAAGTTAGTCAACAGAAAAGAATCATGTTTCATGGACGTATTCGGAGATTAGTTTCCAGTGCCTTTTATCCCCACCAACAACAGGATCAGTGAAAGTGCCTCATGCAAATGGTGTTTGGGTAGATCCCGTCTATGTCAGTGTTAAACACTGTTGGGGTTGATTTTAGTGATACCAGATGAGTAAGGTTTTACACAGCAGGTGACTGTGGTACATGCACAACCAAATTTTCATGCTGGCATGCATTTAATGATGCCATTAAGCAGCAATGGATTGTTCTCTGCATGTTTACCATTTTTATTTAAAAGAGTCATACATTCACTCCTGTTTTACTTCTTTGTGCACCGTGCATCCTTTCAGGGTTTCTACCTCAGCGAGGTCATTGCAAACTTGCGGAGCTGAAGGCTTCAATGCAGGGCTTCCAATACCTGTACCTACACATGCAAATATCTACACATGCATGCATTTATATACAGTATATATATATAGACTATATATATGTATACATTATATATACAGTATATATATATATATATATA